>NW_022308169.1:0-3364 GCF_002776525.5 Piliocolobus tephrosceles | reverse complement strand
TTTTTTTTTTTTTTTTTTTTAGTATAGACAGGGTTTCACCACGTTGGCCAGGGTGGTCTTGAACTACTGACCTCGTGATCCATCCACCTCGGCCTCCCAAAGTGCTGGGATTACAGGCTTGAGCCACCATGCCTGGCCATATTATCTTTAAATCTTAGGTTCCTCATCTGTGAAATCAACTAATATGTGTTTATTGTTATAAGTCAAAGATAGAAAATTGAAATGAGGCCTAGGATGCTGATTATATTTTGTTCTTTGAGCCAGGTGATAGTTTAATAGATATGATCACTTTGTGAACACTAAAAACCAAACACCGCATGTTCTCACTCATAGGTGGAAATTGAACAATGAGATCACTTGGACTCTGTAGGGGAACATCACACACCGGGGCCTATTATGGGGAGGGTCGGGGGGAGGGATGGCATTGGGAGTTATACCTGATGCAAATGATGAGTTGATGGGTGCTGACGAGTTGATGGGTGGAGCACACCAACGTGGCACAAGTATATATGTGTAACAAACCTGCACGTTGTGCACATGTACCCTAGAACTTAAAGTATAATTAAAAAAAAAAAAGAAAAAAAAAGACTTATGTACTTTTCTGCATGTAAGGTACACAAAAATGTGTAAATACTTAGTATTCTTATAAAAATAAGATAATATGTGTGTATATATATATTGTTAAGCAAAGTACCTAGTACATTTTGGCCAAAGCAGATGTCATCTCTCTTCTGTCTTTTGTTTACTTTTTTTCCTAGCCCAATAATCCTAGAGATTTTAAAGTATTTCTGCTTGTTTACTTTCATTTTCAAAAAAGTTAATTATAAAGCAAATAAACTCATTTTAGGAAAAATGCAAAAAATCTGATAATATGCTCATTTATAAATAAAAAAGCAAACAAAACTTTTAAATTCTAACAACAGCCACCAGCCAACTCCCACCCTTTCCAAGGTATTCTAATCCTCCTCTTCCTTTTCTCCAAGGCATATTTTTTTCCTAAGGATAATTCCATTTTATTTTTTACATACACATTTTTTCACCTTATTCTAATTTTCTTTACTTTTCTATTGATTATGGGTTTAGTAAGAAAAAAGTTAAGGGTGGCAGTCAGAGTGCATGCAGAATTCTTCAAAGTAATGAATGTTGAGAAAAGCTATGTATGTTCAGAAGTTAGTAGTCTCCCATCTAGATTTCTGTGCAGCTTGAATTCCTCAGTGTTTCTGAACTTCTGGTGTTTTTCTCTTATGTTTTAACTAATACTCTGCTACTGTTTTTCTCTTGATTATCATTTCAGTGGGGTTTAAAAAATTTCTTTCCATTATTTTTCTTTTCTCCTTATTTCTTTCCTCCTCTTATCTTATATTTTCTCTTTCTTTCTCTACAGCTTCATCCTTTCATTAATTTACTTCTCTCCTTTTAAGTTTTGGTAACTGTTTTTCATTTGGCCAGCTCTCAGTATACCTTATTTATTTAGTATGTTTGTATTGGGTTCCAAAGCAAACATCCTCACCAGTGGTGCAAGACTGAAGAATTGTGATCATTAGCTCTGCAATTACAACCACAGAATGCCTGTGGCTTTCCTAAAACTTTCTCTTAGAACCTTCCCTTACTTGGAAACAATCTCATCTTAAGAAATCAAGCAATGCTCGAAGAAATTTTGAGGAACCCATAAGCAAGAAAAACTGTGTACTCATTTCCCGTAACATGATACCATTTCAGAATTACCTGTGTGGTGCTTTTCATTGCTATAAAAATCAAATTAAACTCAGTGTGATTGTAATGTAACGGGATACTTCACTTGAGAAAGGAGTTTTTTATAATTTGGAGAAGCATTGAGAGTCAGCAGTGAATATTCATGACACGGACTAGGACCATTTAAACAGACAGCTTCTAGAAATATCTCTTGAGGCCATTTAATCTCTTATGCTTGACGATCCTGACCCAAGGTGAGATTGAGTCTCAGATACATTAAAATTCTTAAGCCATTAGTTTTATTTTTTCCCTGAAAAACTAGAGTTTAGCTTTCAGAATACATTTTCTCATTAGAATTATCTGTTTAAAAATTCTTGGTGACATTCCATTTTTCACCTAATCTCATGTTTGTCTTGTTCTGTTTTGTCAAAAATGTTTTCCTAAAATAGGAAAAAAAAAAAAAAAAAAAAAAAACCTCTAGAATGATGAATCGAGTGAGATTCTCAATAAATCTGCAACTAGAACCATCTGTAAGTCCTAACAAGTTTCAGTTTCTATCACGTTAATCTCTTCTAGTGGATAAACTTTGCTCTAGGTCACTATCCAAAAACTTATATGAGTTCTGCTGATTGTATCCTGACTTTGCTTTCATTCCTAAGAGTTGATTTGGGAAGCAAAATTGCCCAAAAATCTGTCTTCTCAGACTCATGGATAGTTAGAATGCAGGCTACAGATACCAAACCTTCTAGTCAGGGGTCAGACCTAGAAAAGTGCAGAAGGAATACATTCAACAGAAAGTTGTAAAATTTTCGGGGCTTTTAAAAATTTTGGCCTAAGTCATGTCTCTACCAGACTAGACACCTGTTCCAGATATGTATTCTTAATATAGCAGAAATTATTTAAATATCTTACCATATGTCACAATTACATCAATAATATTTGGATTCATACTGGCCCCTTTGAAAATTTTCAGTATAAGTAAAAATGTTTATCTTAGAAGTAACTGGAGGGGAAACATCCTTATTATTAAGTGCTAAGCCTTTTTAAAAGGGTGTATGAAGATTCTAAATAGACTTCTGATTCCAAAATACCTATAACAATGGAGTCTTTGGCCATGGCTAATTTAAAAAACATAATACTCTAAAGACTGTGTCATTTATTAATTTGCCAAATTCTTCTTTCTTTTAACATTTTCTTTATCCCACAGTATCCTTTCTTGCTTTCTGTGCTACCACACTATACAATTGTACTCTTTTTCTCCCAAATTTCTTTTTCTAACCATTAGTTTTCTTCTCCCTCTGATTATGTCTGAAAATAACCACTTGCTTTTCCTTCTTTCCTTTCATTTCCTTTCCTTTCTCCCTCTTTCTTTCTTTCTTCCTTTCTTTCCTTTCTTTCTTTTCTTTCTTTTCTTTCTTTTTCTCTCCTTCCTTCCTTCCTTCCTTCTTTCCTTCCTTCCTCCCTTCCTTCTTCCCTCCCTCCCTTCCTCTTCCCCTTCCTCTTTTCTTTTCTTTTCTTTCTTTTCTCTCTTCTGAGTCTCATTCTGTCACGCAGGCTTCAATGCAGTGGCAGGGATCACAGCTCACTGCAGTGTCGACCTCCTGGGCTCAGGTGATCATCCTGCTTCAGCCTCCTGGGTAGCTAGGACCACAGGCATGTACCACCACACACA
>NW_022308168.1:0-3219 GCF_002776525.5 Piliocolobus tephrosceles | reverse complement strand
GAAACTCCATCTCTACTAAAAAATACAAAAATTAACTGGCCGTGGTGCCACGTGCCTGTAGTCCCAGCTACTCAGGAGGCTGAGGCAGGAGAATCACTTGAACCCTGGAGGTGGAGCTTGCAGTGAGCCGAGATGGCACCACTGCACTCCAGCCTGGCGACAGAGTGAGACTCCGTTTCAAAAAAAATAAAAGAGAGAAAAGGAGATGAAGGCAGGGAATGTTAAAGAAAAAGCTATTTGTGACACTTGCTAAAGATGGTACCAGGAAGGCTGTATTCAGGCAGACCATGGTGATAGGTATAGGGACTACTGCAATGGGGTCTGGCAGTGGGGGAGGGAGGGGACTCAATTCCCCTCTTGTCCAACAAGGAAAGTTACTAAGAGGAAACATCAGGGGTAAGCGGGATTCTTTTTTCTTTCTTTCTTTTTGAGACAGGGTCTCGCTCTGTCACCCAAGCTGGAGAGCAGTGGGGCTATCTCGGCTCACTGCAACCTCCGCTTCCTGGGTTCAAATGATTCTCCTGCCTCAGTCTCCTGAGTAGTTGGGATTACAGGCACACACCATCAAGCTTGGCTAATTTTTGTGGTTTTTGATAGAGAAGGTATTTCTCCATGTTGGCCACGCTGGTCTTAAACTCATGACTTCAAGTGATCTGCCCACCTCGCCCTCCCAAAGTGCTGGGATTACAGGTGTGAGCCACTGCACCTGGACTGTTAGTGAAATCCTTGTTAGAACAACTCGACAAAATTCTTGCTGAAAGCAGGACAGGGTAAGAAGATAGTGAGGGTGGTCAGATATCGAGGGTAGGGGGTTTTCACTAAATTGACAAGATTCTTGCTCAAACTGGATTCCACAAGGACAGAGAGGGAAGTCCAGTGTGAGGCCTAGTCAGAAGGGACTCAGAGGAGTTCGACTAAAGTTTTGATCAACGGAGACTTTGTTAGGAAAGGACATTTAATACCTTTTAAAAAAATTTCTTCCATTTGGCTGGGCACAGTGGCTCACAGCTGTAATCCCAGCACTTTGGGAGGCCAAGGTGGGTGGATCACCTGAAGTGAGGAGTTTAAGACCAGCCTGGCCAACATAGAGAAACCTCCTCTCTACTAAAAATACAAAAAAATTAGATGGGCACGGTGGTAGGCACCTGTAATCCCAGCTACTCAGGAGGCTGAGGTAGGAGAATTGCTTGAACTCTGGAGGTGGAGGCTGCAGAGAGCTGAGGTTGTGCCACTGCATTCTAGCCTGGGTGACAGAGCAAGACTCTATCTCAAAAAAAAAGGAAAAAAGAAAAAAATAATTCATTTGCTTTGTCTTTGCAATGGTCAGTGGCAAGAGTCCAAATATATATTTATATATTTATTGGAGAAAAAAAGATTCTTAGTTGGAATAGAGAAAAGCTGACTACTAGAAACCCTTTTCTTGCAGGGAGCAGGGGTAAGGTCTAGTTCTGTCACCCAGGCTGGAGTGCAGTGGTGCAATCTTGGCTCACTACAGCCTCGACCTCCGAGGCTGAAGTGATCCTCCCACCTCAGTCTCCCAAGTAGCTGGGACTACAGGCATGCTACCAGCATGACTAGTTAACTTTTGTTTTTGGGTATTTTTTACAGAAGCAGAGTCTGTAGAAATCTTTTTTTTCTTTTTGGAGACAGGGTCTCACTCTATTGCCCAGGCTACAGTGCAGTGGTATAATCTCGGCTCACTGCAACCTCTGCCTCCCAGGCTCAAGCCATCCTCCCACTGCAGCCTCCCTACTAGCTGGGACCACAGGTATGTGCCACCATGCCCAGCTGATTTTTGTATTTTTTGTAGAGACAGGGGGGTCTCACTTTTTTGTCCAGGCTGGTCACGAACTCCTGAGCTCAAGTCATCTGCCCACCTCAGCCTCACAAAGTGCTGGGATTACAGGAAAATCCTTTGATTCTGAGGTGAGGAACCAGTTCACACTTCCCAGTTCTCTGACTTTTCCCACCTTCTTAAAAGAACAAATACCCATGAAGCATTTAAAACATTCCATAATGTTTGAGGAGGATTGATTGAGGATTGGAATAATGATCATTATGTTAACAGAAATTATTTCTGGGTGATGAGATTACAAGCAATTTTCTTTATCTATCTGAGCTTTCCTATACTTTCCAAAAATTCTACAACAAAGAAAGGCCTCAATAATTTTTGGTTTGAAAGGAGTTAAGGCAGCTGGCTCTCCTGCACTTGGGGCCATCAAAACCAGTAAGTTTTCTAACCAAAAGGAGGAGACCCCACCATTCTATCACCCTATTGGACTTGGGGTCAAAGGGCAGGTCTCAAAGCCTAAAAATATTACCTCCTTGAAAGAATGCTGGAGCCCCAGTCTGTCTTGCAACCAAGCACCCTGGCACAGGAGCAAGTTAGCAAAATTCTTATAATTTGAAACGTGGAAAATCAGACTGACCCTTCTGGCTACCAAAAAAGAAAAAGAAAAAAAGAAAGAAGAAGAAGAAGAAAGTATGAAAGCCTAAGGCAAGATGACAAACCTAGTTTCAGGATTATAAAGGAGAAACCACTTCTCTTCAGTTGTATTATAACAGAGGGTGTAAAGCTGGGCCTCATAGCCCACTCTTTACGTGCAAAACCCATCAAAAATGAGCTGGCTGCACTCCAGGTGCCCAGATCTCAATGGAACTCTGTTTCCAATGAAGCCCCTGTCCTCTAGCGCCAACTTTCTCTTTTCTCTGCTTTCTTATGGGAGAAGGAGAGAAAGGATGCCTTGGATCTCTTTCCTTTTACCCTGAAATTGGTTGAAAAACAAACTGCTGCTTTCTCCCTTCTCACATTGCACCTATTGCCAATTGTTTTTTGAGACTGAATTTCTCTCTTGTTACCCAGGATGGAGTGCAATGGCATGATCTCGACTCACTGCAACCTCTGCCTCTTGGGTCAAGGGATTCTCCTGCCTCAGCCTCCCTAGTAGTTGGGAATACAGGTGCTCACAACCATGCCTGGCTAATGTTTTGCATTTTTAGTAGAGACAGAGTTTCACCATGTTGACCAGGCTGGTCTCAAACTCCTGACCTCAGGTGATCCACCTGCCTTGGCCTCCCAAAGCACTGGGATGGATTACAAGTGTGAGCCACTGTGCCCAGCCCTATTACCAATTTTTTTTTTTTTTTTTTTTGAGAGGGAGTCTTGCTCTTTCACCCAGGCTGGGGTGCCGTGGTGCAATCTCAGCTCACTCCAACCTC
>NW_022308167.1:0-19272 GCF_002776525.5 Piliocolobus tephrosceles | reverse complement strand
AGACTCCCATACAATAATAATGGGAGACTTCAACACTCCACTGTCAACATTAGACAGATCAATGAGACAGAAAGTTAACAAGGATATCCAGGAATTGAACTCATCTCTGCACCAAGCGGACCTCATAGACATCTATAGAACTCTCCACCCCAAGTCAACAGAATATACATTCTTTTCAGCACCACATCACACTTATTCCAAAATTGTCCACATAATTGGAATTAAAGCACTCCTCAGCAAATGTAAAAGAACAGAAATTATAACAAACTGTCTCTCTGACCACAGTGCAATCAAACTAGAACTCAGGACTAAGAAACTCAATCAAAACCGCTCAACTACATGGAAACTGAACAACCTGCTCCTGAATGACTACTGGGTACATAACGAAATGAAAGCAGAAATAAAGATGTTCTTTGAATACAATGAGAACAAAGATACAACATACCAGAATCTCTGGGACACATTTAAAGCAGTGTGTAGAGGGAAATTTATAGCACTAAGTGCCCACAAGAGAAAGCAGGAAAGATCTAAAATTGACACTCTAACATCACAATTAAAAGAACTAGAGAGGCAAGAGCAAACACATTCAAAAGCTAGCAGAAGGCAAGAAATAACTAACATCAGAGCAGAACTGAAGGAGATAGAGACACAAAAAACCCCCCAAAAAATCAATGAATCCAGGAGTTGGTTTTTTGAAAAGATCAACAAAATTGACCGACCGCTAGCAAGGCTAATAAAGAAGAAAAGAGAGAGGAATCAAATAGACGCAATAAAAAATGATAAAGGGGATATCACCACCGACCCCACAGAAATACAAACTACCATCAGAGAATACTATAAACACCTCTACGCAAATCAACTAGAAAATCTAGAAGAAATGGATAATTTCCTGGACACGTACAGTCTTCCAAGACTAAACCAGGAAGAAGTTGAATCCCTGAATAGACCAATAGCAGCCTCTGAAATTGAGGCAACAATTAATAGCCTACCCAACAAAAAAAGCCCAGGACCAGATGGATTCACAGCTAATTATACCAGAGGTACAAGGAGGAGCTAGTACCATTCCTTCTGAAACTATTCCAATCAATAGAAAAAGAGGGAATGCTCCCTAACTGATTTTATGAGGCCAACATCATCCTGATACCAAAGCCTGGCAGAGACACAACAAAAAAAGAGAATTTTAGACCAATCTCCCTGATGAACATCGATGCAAAGATCCTCAATAAAACACTGGCAAACCGGATTCAGCAGCACATCAAAAAGCTTATCCACCATGATCAAGTGGGCTTCATCCCTGGGATGCAAGACTGGTTCAACATTCACAAATCAATAAACGTAATCCAGCATATCAACAGAACCAAAGACAAGGACCACATGATTATCTCAATAGATGCAGAAAAGGCTTTTGACAAAATTCAACAGCCCTTCATGCTAAAAACGCTCAACAAATTCGGTATTGATGGAACGTACCTCAAAATAATAAGAGCTATTTATGACAAACCCACAGCTAATATCATACTGAATGGGCAAAAACTGGAAAAGTTCCCTTTGAAAACTGGCACAAGACAGGGATGCCCTCTCTCACCACTCCTATTCAACATAGTGTTGGAAGTTCTGGCTAGGGCAATCAGGCAAGAGAAAGAAATCAAGGGTATTCAGTTAGGAAAAGAAGAAGTCAAATTGTCCCTGTTTGCAGATGACATGATTGTGTATTTAGAAAACCCCATCGTCTCACCCCAAAATCTTCTTAAGCTGATAAGCAACTTCAGCAAAGTCTCAGGATACAAAATTAATGTGCAAAAATCACAAGCATTCTTATACACCAGTAACAGACAAGCAGAGAGCCAAATCAGGAATGAACTTCCATTCACAATTGCTTCAAAGAGAATAAAATACCTAGGAATCCAACTTACAAGGGATGTAAACGACCTCTTCAAGGAGAGCTACAAACCACTGCTCAGTGAAATCAAAGAGGACACAAACAAATGGAAGAACATACCATGCTCATGGATAGGAAGAATCAATATCGTGAAAATGGCCATACTGCCCAAGGTTATTTATAGATTCAATGCCATCCCCATCAAGCTACCAATGACTTTCTTCACCGAATTGGAAAAAACTGCTTTAAATTTCATATGGAACCAAAAAAGAGCCTGCATTGTCAAGACAATCCTAAGTCAAAAGGAAAAAGCTGGAGGCATAACGCTACCTGACTTCAAACTATACTACAATGCTACAGTAACCAAAACAGCATGGTACTGGTACCAAAACAGAGATGTGGACCAATGGAACAGAACAGAGTCCTCAGAAATAATGCCACACATCTACAGCCATCTTATCTTTGACAAACCTGAGGGAAACAAGAAATGGGGAAAGGATTCCCTATTTAATAAATGGTGCTGGGAAAATTGGCTAGCCATAAGAAGAAAGCTGAAACTGGATCCTTTCCTTACTCCTTATACGAAGATTAATTCAAGATGGATTAGAGACTTAAATGTTAGACCTAATGCCATAAAAACCCTAGAAGCAAACCTAGGTAGTACCATTCAGGACATAGGCATGGGCAAGGACTTCATGTCTAAAATACCAAAAGCAATGGGAGCAAAAGCCAAAATTGACAAATGGGATATGATTAAACTAAAGAGCTTCTGCACAGCAAAAGAAACTACCATCAGAGTGAACAGGCAACCTACAGAATGGGAGAAATTTTTTGCAGTCTACTCATCTGACAAAGGGCTAATATCCAGAACCTACAAAGTACTCAAACAAATTTACAAGAAAAAAACAAACAACCCCATCAAAAATTGGGCAAAGATATGAACAGACATTTCTCAAAAGAAGACATTCATACAGGCAACAGACACATGAAAAACTGCTCATCATCACTCGCCATCAGAGAAATGCAAATCAAAACCTCAATGAGATACCATCTCACACCAGTTAGAATGGCAATCATTCAAAAGTCAGGAAACAACAGGTGCTGGAGATGATGTGTAGAAATAGGAACACTTTTACACTGTTGTTGGGATTTTAAACTAGTTCAACCATTATGCAAAACAGTATGGCGATTCCTCAAGGATCTAGAACTAGATGTACCATATGACACAGCTATCCCACTACTGGGTATATACCCAAAGGATTACAAATCATGCTGCTATAAAGACACATGCACACGTACGTTTATTGCGGCACTATTCACAATAGCAAAGACTTGGAATCAATCCAAATGTCCATCTGTGACAGACTGGATTAAGAAAATGTGGCACATATACACCACGGAATGCTATGTAGCCATAAAAAAGGATGAGTTTGTTTCCTTTGTAGGGACATGGATGCTGTTGGAAACCATCATTCTTAGCAAACTATCACAAGAAGAGGAAACCAAACACCGCTTGTTCTCACTCATAGGTGGGAACTGAACAATGAGATCACTTGGACTCGGGAAGGGGAACATCACACATCGGGGCCTATCACAGGGAGTGGGGAGAGAGGAGGGATTGCATTGGGAGTTATACTTGATGTAAATGACGAATTGATGGGTGCTGACGAGTTGATGGGTGCATCACACCAACATGGCACAAGTATGCATATGTAACAAACCTGCACCTTATGCACATGTACCCTAGAACTTAAAGTATAATTAAAAATATATATATAAATAAAAAAAGAAAAGAATATTGTAACTCTGTGAGATTAATTAACACATCAAAAAGTACTTTCTCAAAAGGCTTCTTTCTATTTAATATCTGAGGATGTTTCCTTTTTCACCATAGGACTCATTGTGCTCACAAATAACCCCTTGCATATTCCATGAAAGTAGTGTTAGCAAACTCCTGCATGAAAAGAAAGGTGTAACTCTGTGAGATGAATTCACACATCACAGAGGAATTTCTCAATAAGCTTCTTTCTATTTTTTATCTCAGGATATTTCCTTTGTCACCATAGGCTTCAATGCACTCCCAAATATCCTATTGCTGATTCCACAAAAACAGTGTTACCAAACTGATCCATGAAAAGTATCGTGTAACTCTGTTAGTGGAATTAACACATCACCACGCGGTTTCTGAGAAAGCTTCTTTCTGGTTTTTATATGAGGATATTTCCTTTGTCACCATAAGCATCAATGTACTCTGAAATATCCCACTGCTGCGGATTCCAAGAAACCAGTGTTAGCAAACTGCTCTATGCAAAGAACTGTGTAACTCTGTGAGATCAATTCACACATAACAAAGCACTTTCTCAGAAAACTGATTTCTATTTTTTCTCTGAGGATATTTCCTTTGTCACCATTCGTCTCAAAGCTCTCCCAAATATCCCTTTGGAGAATCTACGAATGCAGTGTTAGCAAAAGGTGTAAAACTGTGAGAAGAATTAACACTTCACAAAGCAGTTCCTCAGAAAGCTTCTTTTTGGTTTTTGTCTGAGGATATTTCCATCATCATCATAGGCTTCAAAGTGTGCCAAAATATCCTATTGCAGATTTCACAGAAAACAGTGTTAGCAATCTCTTCCAAGAAAAGAATCCTGTAACTGCTTGAGATGAATTCACACATCACAAAAAAGTTTCTCAGAAAGCTTCTTTCTAGCTTTTATTTGGAAAATAAAACATAGTTCCTGTGTTACCATAGGCTTCAATGTCATCCAAAATATCCTTTCTCAGAATCCCCAAAAACAGGGCTACTAAACTGCTCCAGGAACAGAATGGTGTAACTCTGTGAGATGAATTCATGCATCACAAAGAAGTTTCTCAGAAAGCTTCTGTCTAGTTTTTGTCTGACGATATTTCCTTTTTCATTATATTCTTCAATGCCCTCTGGAATATCCCATAACAAGTTCCATGAAAAAAGTGTTAGCAAAATTCTCCATGAAAAAGAACAGTGTAACACTGTGAGATGAATTCACACATAATGAAGAAGTTTCACTGAATGATTCTTGCAACTTTTTATCTGTGGATATTTCCTTTGTCACCATAGACTTTAATGCAGTCCAAATTATCCCTTCTCAGATTCCCCGAAAACAGTGCTACCAAACTTCTGCATGAAAAGAATTGTATAACTCTGAAAGATAAATTCACAAATCACAAAGCAGTTTCTCCATAAACTTCTTTCTTGTTTTCTCTGAGGATATTTGCTTTTTCACCTTTTGCCTCATTGTGCTCACGAATATCCCTTTGTAGATATTCGTGAAAAATAGTGTTAGCAAACTGCTCCATGAAAAGAAAGTTGTAAAACTGTGAGATGAATTCACATATTGCAAGGAAGTTTCACAGAAAGTTTCCTTTTCGTTTTTATCGGAGGATATTTCCTTTGTCACTATAGGCTTTAATGTGCTCCCAAATGTCCTATTGCAGATTCCTCAGAAACAGTGTTATCAAGGTGTTCAATGAAATGAACAGCGTAGCATAGGATGAAACCACATGTCACCAAGCAGTGTCTCAGAAAACTTCTTTCTAGTTTTTATCTGAGTTTTTTTCCTTTGTCACCATTGGCTTCAATGCGATCCATAATATCCCTTCTCAGATTCCCCCAAAACAGTGCTACCAAACTGGTACATGAAAAGAAACGTATAACTCTGTGAGATGAATTCACAAATCTCAAAGTAGTTTCTCAGAAATCTTCTTACTAGTTTTTGTCTGAGGATATTTCGTTTGTCACCATGAGCTTCAATGTGCTCCGAAATATCCCTTTGCAGATTCCACAAAACAGCGTTAGCAAACTGCTCAATGAGAATAACAGTGTAACTCTGTGAGACGCCTTCACACATCACAAAGCAGTTTCTCCGAGAACTTCTTTTGATTTTTATTTGAGAATATTTCCTTTTTCACTACAAGCCTGAATGCGGTCCCAAATATCCCTTTGTAGATTCCAGGAAAAAACTGTTAGCAAACTGCACTATGAAAAGAATGGTGTAACTCTGTGAGATGTATTCAAACATCACACAGAACTTTCTGGGAAAGCTTCTATCTAACTTTTTTTGAGGATATTTCCTTTGTCATCCTAGATTTCAATGCTATCCAAAATATCCCTTCTCAAATTAACCAAAACCAGTGCTATCAAACTGATTCAGGAAAAGTGTCTTGTAACTCTGTGATATGAAATAACAAAGCATGAAGCAGTTTTTGAGAAGGTTTCCCTTTAGTTTCTATATGAGGTTATTTCTTTTGTCACCATAAGGTTCAATGTGCTCTGAAATATTCCATTGAAGATTCCAAGAAAAAAGTGCTAGAAAACTGCTCAATGAAAAGATCAGTGTAACTCTGAGACGAATTCACAAATCACAAAGCAGTTTCTAGAAAGCTTCTTACTTCTTTTTGTCTGAGGATATTTCCTTTGTCACCATAAGCTTCAATGTTCTCCGAAATATCCCACTGCAGATTCCAACAAAGCAGTGTTACCAAACTATTCAATGAGAAGAACAGTGTAAATCTGTGAGATGAATTCACACATCACAAAGCAGTTTCTCAGAAATCTTCTTTTCGGTTTTTATTTGAGGACATTTTCTTTGTCACTACAGGCCTGAATGCGCTCCTAAATATCCCTTTTCAGATTCTGGGGAAACTGTGTTAGCGAAGTACACCATGAAAATAATGGTGTAACTCTGTGAGATGAAGTCAAACATCACAAAGAACTTTCTTAGAAAGCTTCTATCTAATTTTTATCTGAGGATATTTCCTTTGTCACCCTAGCTTTCAATGCTCTCCAAAATATCCCTTCTCAAATTAACGAAAAACAGTGCTACCAAACTGATCTATGAAAAGAGTCATGTAACTATGATATAAATTAACACAGCACAAAGTGGTATTTGAGAGAGCTTCCCTCTAGGTTTTATATGAGGTTATTTCCTTTGTCACCATGAGGTTCAATGTGCTCTGAAATACCCCATTGCAGATTCCAAGAAAACAGTGGTAGAAAACTGCTCAATGAAAACATCAGTGTCACTCTGTGAGATGAATTCACACATCACAAGGAACTTTCTCAGAAAGCTTCTCTCTGTTTTTAATCAGAGGATGTTTCTTTTCTCACCATCAGCCTCAATGCACTCCAAATTATCCTTTTGCAGATTCCACGAAAACAGTTTTAACAAACTGCTCCATGAAAAGAAAGCTGTAAATCAGTGAGTTGAACTCACAAATCATAAAGAAGTTTCTCAGAATGATTTTTTCAAGATTTTATCTGAGGATATTTCCTTTTGTCACCATAGGCTTCAGTGCGATCCAAATTATCCCTTCTCAGATTCCCCAAAAACAGTTCTGCCAAACTTCTGCATGAAAAGAATCCTGTATCTCTGAGAGATGAATTAACAAATCGGAAAGCAGATTCTCAGTGAGCTTCTTTCTAGTTTTGTCTGAGGATATTTCCTTTTTCACATTTTGCCTAAATGTGCTCACAAATATCGCTTTGTAGTTTCCAGGAAAATAGTGTTAACAAACTGCTGCATAAAAAGAAAGGTCTAAACCTGTGAGATGCACATTGAAAAGAAGTTTCACAGAACGTTTCTTTTTGGTTTTAATCTGAGGAAATTTCCATTGTCACTTTAGGATTCAATGCGCTCCCAAATATTCTATTGCAGATTCCGTGAAAACAGTGTTGTCAAACTGCTCAATGAAAAGAACGGTGTAGCATTGTAAGATGAATTCACACATCACAAAGCTCTTTCTCAGAATTCTTCTTTCTAGTTTTTATCTGAGTATATTTCATTTTTTACTACAAGCCTCAATTTGCTCCTGAATATCTCTTTGCAGATTACATGAAAACAGTGTTAG
The DNA here is from genome assembly GCF_002776525.5 of Piliocolobus tephrosceles. NCBI lineage: Eukaryota > Metazoa > Chordata > Mammalia > Primates > Cercopithecidae > Piliocolobus > Piliocolobus tephrosceles. The sequence continues at coordinate 11,510 of NW_022308167.1, read as the reverse complement.
CAAACTGCTCCATGAAAAGAAAGGTCTAAATCTGTGAGATGAAATCATACATTACAAAGCACTTTCTCAGAAAGCTTCTTTCTAGGTTTTATCTGAGTTTTTCCTTTGTCACCATAGGCTTCAATGCGTTCCAAAATGTCCCTTCTCAGATTCCCCAACAACAGTGCTAACAAATTGCTACATGAGAAGAAACATTTAACTCTGAGATGAATTCACATATCACAGAGCAATTTCTCAGAAAGGTGCTTACTAGTTTTTGTCTGAGGATATTTCCTTTGACACCATAAGCTTAAATGCGCTCCGAAATATCCTGTTGCAGATTCCAACAAAACAGTGTTAGCAAACTGCTCAATGAAAAGAACAGTGTAACTCTGTGAGATGAATTTACACATCACAAAGCACTTTCTCAGAAAGCTTCCCTCTTGTTTTAATCAGAGGATATTTCCTTTCTCAACATAGGCCTCAATGCACTCCAAAATATCCCTTTGCAGATACCACGAAAAAAGTGTGAGCAAACTGCTCCATGAAAAAAAAAGGGGTATACCTGTGAGATGAATTTATAAACCACTAAGCAGTTTATCAGAAAGATTCTTTCCGGTTTTTGTCATGATATTTTCTTGGTCACCAGCAGCCCCAATGTGCTCCGAAATATCCCATTCCTGATTCCAAGTAAAAAGTGTTAGCAAATTACACAATGAAAAGAATAGTATAACTCTGTGAATTAAAACATCACAAAGCGGTTTCTCAGAAAACTTCTTTCTAGTTTTTATATTAGGATATTTCCTTTGTCACCACAAGCTTCAATGTGCTCCTAAATATCCCATTGCAGATTCCAAGAAAATGGTGTTACCAAACTGCTCCATGAAAAGAATAGTGTAACACTGTGAGATGAATTAACAAACTACACAGCAGTTTCTCAGAAAGCTTCTTTCTAGTTTTTGTCTGTGGATATTTCCTTTTTAATAATAGGCCTCAATGCACTCAAAAATAGCTTTGTAGATTCCATGAAAATAGTGTTAGCAAACTGCTTCATGAAAAATATGGTTAAATCTCTGAGATGAATTCACACATCACAAAGCTATTTCTCAGAATGGTTTTTGTTTGTTTTTGTTTTGAGGATATTTACTTTGTCACCATAGGCTTCAATGCACTCCCAAATATCCTATTGCACATTCCTCAAAAACAGTGCTACCAAACGGATCCATGATAAGAATCATGTAACCCTATGAGATGAATTCACACATCACAAAGCAGTTTCTCAGAAAGCTTCTGTCCAGTTTTTATCTGAGAATATTCCCTTTGTTACCATAGGCTTAAATGTGATCCCAAATATCCCTTCTCAGATTCCCCAAAAACAGTGTGACCAAGCTTCTACATGAAATGAATCGTGTAAATCTGTGAGATGAACTCACAAGTCAGAAAGCAGTTTCAAAGAAAGCTTCTTTCCAGATTTTGTCTGAGGATATTTTCTTTGCCACCATAGGCTTCAATGCACTCCCAAATATCCTATTGCAGATTCCACAAAAACAGTTTTAATAACTGCTCCAAGAAAGGAATCATGCTACTCTGTGAGATGAATACACACATCACAAAAAATTAGAAATACTTTCTAATTTTTTATCTGAGGATATTTCCTTTTCCACCATAGGCTTCAAGAGGATCCAAAATATCCCTTCTCACATTCCCCAAAAACTGTGCTATTAAACTTCTCCATGAAAAGAATGGTGTAACTCTGTGAGATGAATTCACACGTCACAAAGCAGTTCCTCAGAAAGCTTCTTTTTAGTTTTTTTTATGAGGATATTTCCTTTGCCAAAATAACCTTCAATGTGCTCTGAAATATCCGATTGTAGATTCCAAGAAAACAGTGTTAGTAAGCTGCTCAATGAAAACAGCATTGTAACCCTCTGAGATAAATTCACACACCACAAAGCAGTTTCTCAGAAAGCTTCTTTCTAGTTTTTATGTGAGGATATATACTTTTTCACCATAGGCCCCAATACGCTCCCAAATATCAATTTACAGATTCCACAAAACAAGTGTTAGCAAAGTGCTCCATCAAAGAAATCGTGTAACTCTGTGAGATGAATTCACACATCACAATGAAGTTTCTCACAAAGCTTCTTTCTAGTTTTTATCTGAGGATATTTCCTTTGTCACCATAGGCTTCGAATAGATGGAAAATATCCCTCCTCAGATTCCCCAAAAACAGTGCTACCAAGCTGATCCATGAAAAGAATCGTGTTACTCAGTGGGTTCAATAAATCCATCACAAATCGGTTTCTCAGAAACATTTTTCTAGTTTTTATATGAGGATATTTCCTTTGTCACCATAAGCTCCAATGCACTGCCAAATATATCATTACGGGTTCCAAGAAAACAGTGTTTGCAAATTCCTCAATTAAAAGAACAGTGTAACTCTGTGAGATGAATTCACACATCACAAAGTAGTTTCTCAGAAAGCTCCTTTCTAGTTTTTTCTGAGGATATTTCCTTTTTCACTGTAGTCCACAATTCGCTCTGAAATATCCCTTTGCAGTTTAGATGATAACAGTGTTAGCAAACTGCTCCATGAAAAGAATGGTGTAATTCTGTGTGATAAATTCACATGTCACCAAGAGGTTTCTCAGAAAGCTTCTCTCTGCTTTTTATTTGAGGAGTTTTCCCTTGTCACCATAGGCTTCAATGCTATCTAAGCTATCTTTTCTCTGGTTCTCCAAAAAGAGTGTTGCCAAACTGCTGCATGAAGAGAAAGGTGTAACTGTGAGAGATGAATTAACCCATCACAAAGCAGTTTCTCAGATATCTTCTTTCTAGTTTTTATATGAGATTATTTTCTTTGTAATGATCAGCTTCAGTGCTTTCTGAAAAATCCCTTTCTGGATTCCAAGAAAACAGTGTTAGCAAACTGCTCAGTGAAAAGTACAGTGTAAATGAGAGACATGAATTAACACATCACAAAGTAATTTCACAGAAAGTTTCTTTATAATTTTTGTCGATATTTCCTGTGTCACCATAAGCTTCAATGTGCTCCAAAATATCCCATTGAAGATTCCAAGAAAACAGTGTTACCAAACTGCTCAATGAAAAGATCAGTTTAAATCTGTGTGATGAATTCACACATCACAAAGCAGTTTCTCAGAAAACTGCTTTTTTGTTTTTATCTGAAGATGCTTAGATTTTCACCATATTCCTCAAGGCACATGGGAATATCCCTATGCAGATTCTGCAAAAATAATGTTACCAATCTACTCCATGAAAATAAAGGTGTAAATCTGTGAGATGAATTCGCACACCACGAGGCAGTTTCTCAGAAAGGTTCTTTTTTTTTTTGTCTCAGGATATTTCTTTGTCAGCATAGGCTTCAGTGTGCTCCCAAATATCCTATTGCAGATCCCACGAAAGTAGTGTTAGCATCTACTCCATGAAAAAAAAGGTGCAACTCTGAGATGAATTCACACATCACAAAGAACTTTCTGAGAAAGCTTCTTTCTCGTTGTTTTCTGAGGATAATTCCTTTGTTACCATAGGCTTCAATGCGATCCAAAATATCCCTCCTCAGATTCCTCAGAAACAGTGCTACAAAACTGCTCCGTGAAAATAATCATGTAATTCTGTGAGATGAATTTACAAATCACAAAGTAGTTTCTTAGAAAACTACTTTCCAGTTATTATCTGAGGATATTTTCTTTTTCACCATAAGCATCATTGCGTTCGTGAGTATTCCATTGCATATTACATGAAAATAGTGTTAGCAAACTGTTCCAAGAAAGGAAAGTTGTAAATATGTGCGATGAAGTCACACAACACAAAGCTGTTTCTCAGAAAGCTTCTTTTTGATTTTTCTCTGAGAATATTTCCTTTGTCACCATATCCTTCAATGCACTCCAAAAAATCCAATTGCTGATCCCACGAAAACAGTGTTATCAAACTCCTCAATTAAAAGAACAGTTTAACATTTTAAGATGAATTCACTCATCAAAAAGCTGTTTCTCAAAAAGCTTCTTTCTAGTTTTTATCTGAGGATATTTCCTTTTTCACTATGGGCCTCAATGAGCTCCTAAATATCCCTGTGCAGATCCCACAATAAGAGTGTTAGGAAACTGCTTCATGAAAAGAAAGGTGTAACTCTGTGAGATGAATTCACACATCATAAAGAACTTTATCAGAAAGGTTCTTTCTAGTTTTTATCTGGGGATATGTTCTTTGTCATCATAGGCTTCAATTCAATCCAAATGATCCCTTCTCAGATTCCCCAAAAACAGTTCTACCAAACACATTTATGAAAAGAATCATGTAACACTGTGAGATGAATTAACACATCAAAAATCAGTTTCCCAGAAAGCTTTCTTTCTAGTTTTTATATGAGAATATTTCCTTTGTGAAAATAAGCTTCAATGTGCTCCAAAATATGACATTGCAGATTCCAAGAAAAGAGTGTTAGGAAACTGCTCAATAAAAACAACAGTGTACCTCTGTGAGATCAATTCACACATCACCAAGCAGTTTATCAGAAAGCTTCTTTCTAGCTTTGATTTGATGATATTTCCTTTTTATCCATAGGCCTCAATGCACTTCCAAATATCCCACTGCAGATTACACGAAAACAGTGTTTGCAAACTGCTCCATGAAAAGAAATTGGTAACTTTGTGAGATGAATTCACACATCACAAAGAACTTTCTCAGAATGCTTTCTTCCAGTTTTTATCTGAGGATATTTCCTTTGTCACCATAGGCCTCAATGCAATTAAAATATCCCTTCTCATATACCTTAAAAAAAGTGCTACCAATCTGCTCCATGAAAAGACTGGTGTAACTCTGTGAGACGAATTCATATGTCACAAAGCAGTTTCTCAGAAAGCTTCTTTCTAGTTTTTATATGAGGATATTTCTTTTTTCACCATAGGCCTCTACTCGCTCCCAAATATCCCTTCGTATATTTTACAAGAACAGTGTTAACAAACTGCTCCAAGAAAATCAAGGTGTTACTCTGTGAGATGAATACACACCTCACAAAAAAGTTTTTCAGAAAGCTACTTTCTAGTTTTTATCTGAGGACATTTCCTTTGTCACCATAGGCTTCAATGTGATCACAAATATCCCTTCTGAGATTCCCCAAAAGCAGTGCTACCAAACTGCACCATGGAGAGAAGGGTGTAATTCTGTGTGATGAATTCCCACATCACAGAGCAACTTCACAGAAAGCTGCTTTTTGGTTTTTGTCTGAGAATATTTCATTTATCACCATATACTTCAATGCACTCTGAAATATCCCATTCTGAATTCCAAGAAAACAGTGCTAGCCAACTGCTCAGTGAAAAGGCCAATGTAACTCTGCGAGATGAATTCACACACCTCAAAGCAGTTTGTAAGAAGACATCTTTTTGGTTTCTATCTGAGGATATATAGTTTGTCACCATAGGCTTCAATGTGCTCCTAAACATATTATTGTAGATTAAATGCAAACAGCATTATCAAACTGCTCTATGAAAAGAACGGTGTATAAAGTCGTTTTATCTGAGGATATTTCCTTTTTCACCATAGGCTTCAATGCAATCCAAAATATCCTATCTCAGATTCCCCAAAAGCAGTGCAGCCAAACTGATCCATGAAAAGAATCATGTAACTCTGTGAGATGAATTCAGAAATCACAAAACAGTTTCTTAGAAAGATTCTTGCTAGTGTTTGTCTGAAGGTATTTCCTTGTTCACCATAGGCCTCTATGCGCTCTCATATCTCTTTGCAGATTCCACAAATATAGTGTTAGCAAACTGTTCCATGAAAACAAAGGTGTAAATCTGTGAGATGAATTCAACATCACAAATCAGTTTCTCAGATAGCTTCTTTTTGGTTTCTGTCTGGTGATATATCCTTTGTCAGCATAGGCTTCAATGGAATTCCAAGTATCCTATTGCTGATTCCACCAAAACAGAGTTAGCAAACTGCTCCAAGAAAAGAATCATGGAACTCTGTGAGATGAATACACACAACCCAAAGCAGTTTCTCAGAAAGACTCTCTCTCATTTTTATCTGAGGAGATTTCCTTTTTCACCATAGGCTTCAAACATTTCCAAAATGTGCCTTATCAGACTCCCCAACTACAGGGCTACCAAAGTGCTCCATGCAAAGTATGCTGTAACTTGGTGAGATGAATTCACACATCACAAAATTGTTTCCTCGAAAGCTCCTCTCTAGTTTTTATCTGAGGATATTTCCTTTTTCACCAGGTTCCTCAAAGGATTCCCAAATATCAATTTCCAAAATCCACGAAAAAAGTGTTAGCAAACTTCTCAATGAAAAGAACGATGTAAGTCTGTTAGATGAATTCACACATCACAAAGCAGTTTCACAGAAAGCTTATTTTTCATTTTTATCTGAGGATATTTCCTTTGTAACTGTAGACTTCAATGCACTCCCTATTACAATATTGCAGATTACATGAAAACAGTGTCATCAAACTGCTCAATGAAGAGAGCGGTGTGCCTCTGTAAGATGAATTCACACTTCAAAAGGCAGTTTCTCAGAAAGCTTCTTTCTCGTTTTGTCTGACAATATTTCCTTTTTCACTATCGACCTCAACTTGCTCCGAAATATCCCTTTGCAGATTCCACGAAATCAGTGGTAGCAAACTGTTCCATGGAAAAAAAGGTTTAGCTCTGTGAAATGAATTCACACATCATGATGAAGTTTCTCACAAAGCTTCTTTCTAGTTTTTATATGAGGATATTTCCTTTGTCACCATAGGTTTCAGTGCGATCCAAAATATCCCTTTTCAGATTCCCCAGAAACAGGGCTACCAAACTACTACATGAAAATAAAACTGTAATTATGTGAAATGAATTCAGCCATCACAAAGCTGTTTTTCAGAAAGCTTCTTTCTAGCTTTAATCTGAGAATATTTCCTTTTTCACCATGTTCCTCAATGCACTCCCGAATATACCATTGCAGATTCCACAAAAAAAGTGTTAGCAAACGTCTCAAGAAAAAAATGGTATACCTCTTTGAGATGAATCCACACATCACCAAGAATTTTCTCAGAAATCTTCTTTCTATTTTTTTTTTTTTATTATACTTTAAGTTCTAGGGTACATGTGCATAACGCGCAGGTTTGTTACATATGTAACATGTGCCATGTTGGTGTGCTGCACCCATCAACTCGTCAGCACCCATCAATTCATCATTTATATCAGGTATAACTCCCCAATGCAATCCATCCCCCCTCCCCCCTCCCCATGATAGGCCCCAGTGTGTGATGTTCCCCTTCCCGAGTCCAAGTGAGCTCATTGTTCAGTTCCCACCTATGAGTGAGAACATGCGGTGTTTGGTTATCTCTTCTTGTGATAGTTTGCTAAGAATGATGGTTTCCAGCTGCATTCATGTCCCTACAAAGGACGCAAACTCATCCTTCTTTATGGCTGCATAGTATTCCATGGTGTATATGTGCCACATTTTCTTAATCCAGTCTGTCACTGATGGACATTTGGGTTGATTCCAAGTCTTTGCTATTGTGAATAGTGCCGCAATAAACATACGTGTGCATGTGTCTTTGTAGTAGCATAATTTATAATCCTTTGGGTATATACCGAGTAGTGGGATGGCCAGGTCATATGGTACATCTAGTTCTAGATCCTTGAGGAATCGCCATACTGTTTTCCATAATGGTTGAACTAGTTTACAATCCCACCAACAGTGTAAAAGTGTTCCTATTTCTCCACATCCTCTCCAACACCTGTTGTTTCCTGATTTTTTAATGATTGCCATTCTAACTGGTGTGAGATGGTATCTCATTGTGGTTTTGATTTGCATTTCTCTGATGGCGAGTGATGATGAGCATTTTTTCATGTGTCTGTTGGCTGTATGAATGTCTTCTTTTGAGAAATGTCTGTTCATATACTTTCGCCAATTTTTGATGGGGTTGTTTGTTTTTTCTTGTATATTTGTTTGAGTTCTTTGTAGATTCTGGAAATTAGTCCTTTGTCAGATGAGTAGATTGCAAAAATTTTCTCCCATTCTGTAGGTTGCCTGTTCACTCTGATGGTAGTTTCTTTTGCTGTGCAGAAGCTCTTTAGTTTAATTAGATCCCATTTGTCAATTTTGGCTTTTGCTGCCATTGCTTTTGGTGTTTTGGACATGAAGTCCTTACCCATGCCTATGTCCTGAATGGTATTACCTAGATTTTCTTCTAGGGTTTTTATGGTATTAGGTCTAACATTTAAGTCTCTAATCCATCTTGAATTAATCTTTGTATAAGGAGTAAGGAAAGGATCCAGTTTCAGCTTTCTACTTATGGCTAGCAAATTTTCCCAGCACCATTTATTAAATAGGGAATCCTTTCCCCATTTCTTGTTTTTCTCAGGTTTGTCAAAGATCAGATGGTTGTAGATGTGTGGCATTATTTCTGAAGGATCCGTTCTGTTCCATTGGTCTATATCTCTGTTTTGGTACCAGTACCATGCTGTTTTGGTTACTGTAGCCTTGTAGTATAGTTTGAAGTCAGGTAGTGTGACGCCTCCGGCTTTGTCCTTTTGACTTAGGATTGTCTTGGCAATGCGGGTGCTTTTTTGGTTCCATATGAACTTTAAAGCAGTTTTTTCCAATTCTGTGAAGAAACTCATTGGTAGCTTGATGGGGATGGCATTGATCTATAAATAACCTTGGGCAGTATAGCCATTTTCACGATATTGATTCTTCCTATCCATGAGCATGGTATGTTCTTCCATTTGTTTGTGTCCTCTTTGATTTCACTGAGCAGTGGTTTGTAGTTCTCCTTGAAGAGGTTCTTTACATCCCTTGTAAGTTGGATTCCTAGGTATTTTATTCTCTTAGAAGCAATTGTGAATGGAAGTTCATTCCTGATTTGGCTCTCTGCTTGTCTGTTACTGGTGTATAAGAATGCTTGTGAATTTTGCACATTAATTTTGTATCCTGAGACTTTGCTGAAGTTGCTTATCAGCTTAAGAAGATTTTGGGCTGAGAATATGGGGTTTTCTAAATACACAATCATGTCATCTGCAAACAGGGACAATTTGACTTCTTCTTTTCCTAACTGAATACCCTTGATTTCTTTCTCTTGCCTGGTTGCCCTAGCCAGAACTTCCGACACTATGTTGAATAGGAGTGGTGAGAGAGGGCATCCCTGTCTTGTGCCAGTTTTCAAAGGGAACTTTTCCAGTTTTTGCCCATTCAGTATGATATTAGCTGTGGGTTTGTCATAAATAGCTCTTATTATTTTGAGGTACGTTCCATCAATACCTAATTTGTTGAGCGTTTTTAGCATGAAGGGCTGTTGAATGTTGTCAAAAGCCTTTTCTGCATCTATTGAGATAATCATGTGGTTCTTGTCTTTGGTTCTGTTGATATGCTGGATTACGTTGATTGATTTGCGAATGTTGAACCAGCCTTGCATCCCAGGGATGAAGCCCACTTGATCATGGTGGATAAGCTTTTTGATGTGCTGCTGAATCCGGTTTGCCAGTATTTTATTGAGGATTTTTGCATCGATGTTCATCAGGGAGATTGGTCTAAAATTCTCTTTTTTTGTTGTGTCTCTGCCAGGCTTTGGTATCAGGATGATGTTGGCCTCATAAAATGAGTTAGGGAGCATTCCCTCTTTTTCTATTGATTGGAATAGTTTCAGAAGGAATGGTACCAGCTCCTCCTTGTACCTCTGATAGAATTCAGCTGTGAATCCATCTGGTCCTGGGCTTTTTTTGGTGGGTAGGCTATTAATTGTTGCCTCAAATTCAGAGGCTGCTATTGGTCTATTCAGGGATTCAACTTCTTCTTGGTTTAGTCTTGGGAGAGTGTACGTGTCCAGGAAATTATCCATTTCTTCTAGATTTTCTAGTTGATTTGCGTAGAGGTGTTTATAGTATTCTCTGATGGTAGTTTGTATTTCTGTGGGGTCGGTGGTGATATCCCCTTTATCATTTTTTATTGCGTCTATTTGATTCCTCTCTCTTTTCTTCTTTATTAGCCTTGCTAGTGGTCTCTCAATTTTGTTGATCTTTTCAAAAAACCAACTCCTGGATTCATTGATTTTTTGGAGGGTTTTTTGTGTCTCTATCTCCTTCAGTTCTGCTCTGATCTTAGTTATTTCTTGCCTTCTGCTAGTTTTTGAATGTGTTTGCTCTTGCCTCTCTAGTTCGTTTAATTGTGATGTTAGAGTGTCAATTTTAGATCTTTCCTGCTTTCTCTTGTGGGCACTTAGTGCTATGAATTTCCCTCTACACACTGCTTTAAATGTGTCCCAGAGATTCTGGTATGTTGTATCTTTGTTCTCATTGGTTTCAAAGAACATCTTTATTTCTGCTTTCATTTCGTTATGTACCCAGTAGTCATTCAGGAGCAGGTTGTTCAGTTTCCATGTAGTTGAGCGGTTTTGATTGAGTTTCTTAGTCCTGAGATCTAGTTTGATTGCAATGTGGTCAGAGAGACAGATGGTTGTAATTTCTGTTCTTTTACATTTGCTGAGGAGTGCTTTACTACCAATTATGTGGTCAATTTTGGAATAAGTGCAATGTGGTGCTGAGAAGAATGTATATTCTGTTGACTTGGGGTGGAGAGTTCTATAGATGTCTATTAGGTCTGCTTGGTGCAGAGATGAGTTCAATTCCTGGATATCCTTGTTAACTTTCTGTCTCGTTGATCTGTCTAATGTTGACAGTGGAGTGTTGAAGTCTCCCATTATTATTGTATAGGAGTCTAAGTCTCTTTGTAAGTCTCTAAGGACTTGCTTTATGAATCTAGATGCTCCTGTATTGGGTGCATATATATTTAGGATAGTTAGCTCTTCCTGTTGAATTGATCCCTTTACCATTATGTAATATCCTTCTTTGTCTCTTTTGATCTTTGATGGTTTAAAGTCTGTTTTATCAGAGACTAGGATTGCAACCCCTGCTTTTTGTTGTTCTGCATTTGCTTGGTAGATCTTCCTCCATCCCTTTATTTTGAGCCTATGTATGTCTCTGCATGTGAGATTGGTCTCCTGAAGACAGCAGACTGATGGGTCTTGACTCTTTATCCAGTTTGCCAGTCTGTGTCTTTTAATTGGATCATTTAGTCCATTGACATTTAAGGTTAATATTGTTATGTGTGAACTTGATCCTGCCATTATGATATTAATTGGTTATTTTGCTCATTAGTTGATGCAGTTTCTTCCTAGGCTCGATGGTCTTTACATTTTGGCATGATTTTGCAATGGCTGGTACCGGTTGTTCCTTTCCATGTTTAGGGCTTCCTTCAGGGTCTCTTGTAAGGCAGGCCTGGTGGTGGCAAAATCTCTAAGCATTTGCTTATCTGTAAAGAATTTTATTTCTCCTTCACTTATGAAACTTAGTTTGGCTGGATATGTAATTCGGGGTTTAAAATTCTTTTCTTTAAGAACGTTGAATATTGGCCCCCACTCTCTTCTGGCTTGTAGAGTTTCTGCCGAGAGATCTGCTGTCAGTCTGATGGGCTTCCCTTTGTGGGTAACCCGACCTTTCTCTCTGGCTGCCCTTAAGATTTTT
>NW_022308166.1:0-1566 GCF_002776525.5 Piliocolobus tephrosceles | reverse complement strand
CAGGTCATTCTGTGCCTGTGTCTGAAACCATAACTGAGATTTTAACTCTAGGCCCATCCCCACCTGACTGCAAACATGGAAAGTTTCAAAATACTTTGGTACCTCTGTCTTCCAACTTTAACAAAATGTGAAAATACCCATTTCTAATTTTGTAGAAGGATGGAAAGGATTAAATTACTTCTGAAGGAGAGAGAATTCAGTTTCTCAGAGAGAAGACAGGACATCATTTATCACTTTCGTGATGGTGAGCCTATGGAACTTACTGTAAGTGTTCTGCCCCTTGGCCAGAAAGTAGGCCAGTTGAGTTACAAGACATTTCTCCTTGGTGTTTATGAACTGCTGTTTGTTTTCTGCCCGCTGGGGGCGCAATTTCTTGTTGATTTCTAGAGTGTTCATCTCTGACTTCTCACTGGGCCAAGGGCCCGCAGATACCACCATGCTGACGTCTGTGGCAGAAGAGGTGGAGCCAGGGACTGGGGAGAAAAAACCCAAACACATGATGGGTTAATAACTGGTGAAATCAAATACGTTGAATCAGGACTGAGGGATGTCAGTAACTGGAATTCTTAACTTACTGTTGAGAAAAACGAGATCAGTCCCCACAGCACTTTAGGATCCTTAACCACAAAAACAAGGTTCCAGGTGTCTGAGTTCACAGCTAAGGCACTGCCAGTCGCTCAGAGTCTCACAAGAGTGAGGAAGATTGTGGCCAGCGTGCCAGGTAACGGTCTGCAGTTGCAATAACAGAATTAGAAGGTGGGGGTGTCATGGAATCTTAGGAGCCTGCATTCCAATTGCCCCGGCTTGGCTGAAACACAGGCACCCTGGTCTCACCTGAGGGTCACCACCAGTGGGCTCATTCCTTCAGCATTCACTCTCAATATTCATGTACCTTTATGACAATGCCACAGACCTATCTCTTTCCCAATACATCTAAGCACATTCCTCACTGTTTATCTCATCTCTGTACAACATCATCAAGGCAGAAACAGTTTCCCAACAGGTTATATTTTCTTAATGGCAGTCATGAAGTCACCCCACCTGCTCTAAGTTACAACTGATCTTAAGCCTTTTCTACAAGTGTAAGATATGAAACTTTTAGCCAGCGCTGATTTCCTCTGCATCTTCTGCAATTTTTTCTCTATCCACTAGAAAGTGAATGAATAATTCATGTTTTTAAAATGTTTTCTTTCCTGTCTCAGTATTCTTCTTGCTGCATCTCATTGTTACGTTGATTTCTTCTTACTGGGGCACCATCTTGGCTTTTCACTACACTCTAGACCAGTTTGACATCCCTATGTCCAAAGCTCTTCCTCTATGTGGGTTGATTTGTATTTTAATGGCACTGAGCACCACATTTCATACTTGTCAATTGTGGATGTCATTCTAGTGCCTCAAGAGCTCTTTTCAAGGTATCAAGTGATCAAACTCATGTATACAGAGATCTCCTGAAAGCATGTATGACCATCTATCTTAGGAAGTTTGGTAAACCTGATGCTATTTGGTTGTTTCCCTTTTGTTTTCCCATATACTGGAAAGAACAGGGCCATGAGTGGTTCTTATGGA
>NW_022308164.1:0-4721 GCF_002776525.5 Piliocolobus tephrosceles | reverse complement strand
GTTCCATCAATACCGAATTTATTGAGCGTCTTTAGCATGAAGGGCTGTTGAATTTTGTTGAAGGCCTTTTCTGCATCTATTGAGATAATCATGTGGTTCTTGTCTTTGGTTCTGTTGATATGCTGGATTACGTTGATTGATTTGCGAATGTTGAACCAGCCTTGCATCCCAGGGATGAAGCCCACTTGATCATGGTGGATAAGCTTTTTGATGTGCTGCTGAATCCGGTTTGCCAGTATTTTATTGAGGATTTTTGCATCGATGTTCATCAGGGAGATTGGTCTAAAATTCTCTTTTTTTGTTGTGTCTCTGCCAGGCTTTGGTATCAGGATGATGTTGGCCTCATAAAATGAGTTAGGGAGGATTCCCTCTTTTTCTATTGATTGGAATAGTTTCAGAAGGAATGGTACCAGCTCCTCCTTGTACCTCTGGTAGAATTCAGCTGTGAATCCATCTGGTCCTGGGCTTTTTTTGGTGGGTAGGCTATTAATTGTTGCCTCAATTTCAGAGGCTGCTATTGGTCTATTCAGGGATTCAACTTCTTCCTGGTTTAGTCTTGGAAGAGTGTACGTGTCCAGGAAATTATCCATTTCTTCTAGATTTTCTAGTTGATTTGCATAGAGGTGTTTATAGTATTCTCTGATGGTAGTTTGTATTTCTGTGGGGTCGGTGGTGATATCCCCTTTATCATTTTTAATTGCGTCTATTTGATTCCTCTCTCTTTTCTTCTTTATTAGCCTTGCTAGCGGTCTGTCAATTTTGTTGATCTTTTCAAAAAACCAACTCCTGGATTCATTGATTTTTTGGAGGGTTTTTTGTGTCTCTATCTCCTTCAGTTCTGCTCTGATCTTAGTTATTTCTTGCCTTCTGCTAGCTTTTGAATGTGTTTGCTCTTGCCTCTCTAGTTCTTTTAATTGTGATGTTAGAGTGTCAATTTTAGATCTTTCCTGCTTTCTCTTGTGGGCACTTAGTGCTATAAATTTCCCTCTACATACTGCTTTAAATGTGTCCCAGAGATTCTGGTATGTTGTATCTTTGTTCTCATTGGATTCAAAGAACATCTTTATTTCTGCTTTCATTTCGTTATGTACCCAGTAGTCATTCAGGAGCAGGTTGTTCAGTTTCCATGTAGTTGAGCGGTTTTGATTGAATTTCTTAGTCCTGAGTTCTAGTTTGATTGCACTGTGGTCAGAGAGACAGTTTGTTATAATTTCTGTTCTTTTACATTTGCTAAGGAGTGCTTTACTTCCAATTATGTGGTCAATTTTGGAATAAGTGTGATGTGGTGCTGAGAAGAATGTATATTCTGTTGACTTGGGGTGGAGAGTTCTATAGATGTCTATTAGGTCCGCTTGGTGCAGAGATGAGTTCAATTCCTGGATATCCTTGTTAACTTTCTGTCTCGTTGATCTGTCTAATGTTGACAGTGGAGTGTTGAAGTCTCCCATTATTATTGTATGGGAGTCTAAGTCTCTTTGTAAGTCTCTAAGGACTTGCTTTATGAATCTGGGTGCTCCTGTATTAGGTGCATATATATTTAGGATAGTTAGCTCTTCCTGTTGGATTGATCCCTTTACCATTATGTAATGGCCTTCTTTGTCTCTTTTGATCTTTGATGGTTTAAAGTCTGTTTTATCAGAGACTAGGATTGCAACCCCTGCTTTTTTTTGTTCTCCATTTGCTTGGTAGATCTTCCTCCATCCTTTTATTTTGAGCCTATGTATGTCTCTGCATGTGAGATGGGTCTCCTGAAGACAGCAGACTGATGGGTCTTGACTCTTTATCCAGTTTGCCAGTCTGTGTCTTTTAATTGGAGCATTTAGTCCATTTACATTTAAGGTTAATATTGTTATGTGTGATCTTGATCCTGCCATTATGATATTAACTGGTTATTTTGCTCATTAGTTGATGCAGTTTCTTCCTAGGCTCGATGGTCTTTACATTTTGGCATGTTTTTGCAATGGCTGGTACCGGTTGTTCCTTTCCATGTTTAGGGCTTCCTTCAGGGTCTCTTGTAAGGCAGGCCTGGTGGTGACAAAATCTCTAAGCATTTGCTTATCTGTAAAGAATTTTATTTCTCCTTCACTTATGAAACTTAGTTTGGCTGGATATGAAATTCTGGGTTTAAAATTCTTTTCTTTAAGAACGTTGAATATTGGCCCCCACTCTCTTCTGGCTTGTAGAGTTTCTGCCGAGAGATCTGCTGTCAGTCTGATGGGCTTCCCTTTGTGGGTAACCCGACCTTTCTCTCTGGCTGCCCTTAAGATTTTTTCCTTCATTTCAACTTTGGTGAATCTGGCAATTATGTGTCTTGGAGTTGCTCTTCTGGAGGAGTATCTTTGTGGCGTTCTCTGTATTTCCTGAATTTGAATGTTGGCCTGCCCTGCTAGGTTGGGGAAGTTCTCCTGGATGATATCCTGTAGAGTGTTTTCCAGTTTGGTTCCATTTTCCCCCTCACTTTCAGGCTCCCCAATCAGACGTAGATTTGGTCTTTTTACATAATCCCATATTTCTTGCAGGCTTTGTTCATTTCTTTTTCTTCCTTTTTCTTTTGGTTTCTCTTCTCGCTTCATTTCATTCATTTGATCCTCCATCGCTGATACTCTTTCTTCCAGTTGATCGAGTCGGTTACTGAAGCTTGTGCATTTGTCACGTGTTTCTCGTGTCATGGTTTTCATCTCTGTCATTTCGTTTATGACCTTCTCTGCATTAATTAGTCTAGCTGTCAATTCTTCCACTCTTTTTTCAAGATTTTTAGTTTCTTTGCGCTGGGTACGTAATTCCTCCTTTAGCTCTGAGAGGTTTGATGGACTGAAGCCTTCTTCTCTCATCTCATCAAAATCATTCTCTGACCAGCTTTGATCTGTTGATGGCGATGGGCTGTGCTCCTTTGCAGGAGGAGATGCGCTCTTATTTTTTGAATTTCCAGCTTTTCTGCCCTGCTTTTTCCCCATCTTTGTGGTTTTATCTGTGTCTGGTCTTTGATGATGGTGACGTACTGATGGGGTTTTGATATAGGTGTCCTTCCTGTTTGATAGTTTTCCTTCTGACTGTCAGGACCCTCAGCTATAGGTCTGTTGGAGATTGCTTGAGGTCCACTCCAGACCCTGTTTGCCTGGGTATCAGCAGCAGAGGTTGCAGAAGATAGAATATTGCTGAACAGCAAGTGCACCTGTCTGATTCTTGCTTTGGAAGCTTCCTCTCAGGGGTGTACTCCACCCTGTGAGGTGTGGGGTGTCAGACTGCCCCTAGTGGGGGATGTCTCCCAGTTAGGCTACTCAGGGGTCAGTGACCCACTTGAGCGGGCAGACTGTCCCTTCTCAGATCTCAACCTCCGTGTTGGGAGATCCACTGCTCTCTTCAAAGCTGTCAGACAGAGTCGTTCGCGTTTCACAGGCTTCTGCTCCTTTAGCTGAGCCCTGTCCCCAGAGGTGCAGTCTACAGGGACAGGCAGGTTTCCTTGAGCTGCTGTGAGCTCCACCCAGTTCGAGCTTCCCAGCGGCTTTATTTACCTACTTAAGCCTCAGCGATGGCGGGCGCCCCTCCCCCAGCCTCGCTGCTGCCTTGCGGTTAGATTGCCGCAGACTGCTGTGTTAGCAAGGAGAGAGGCTCCGTGGGCGTGGGACCCTCCCGGCCAGGTGTGGGATATAATCTCCGGTGTGCCGGTGTTACAGCGCAGTATTGGGGTGGGAGTTACCCGATTTTCCAGGTGTTGTGTGTCTCAGTTCCCCTGGCTAGGAAAAGGGACTCCCTTCCCCCTTGCGCTTCCCAGGTGAGGCGATGCCTCGCCCTGCTTCAGCTCTCGCTGGTCGGGCTGCAGCAGCTGACCAGCACGGATTGTCCGGCACTCCCGAGTGAGATGACCCCAGTACCTCAGTTGAAAATGCAGAAATCACCGGTCTTCTGTGTCGCTCGCGCTGGGAGATGGAGACTGAAGCTGTTCCTATTCGGCCATCTTGCTCCGCCCTCTCCTGTCAATTTTCTAAATTCATTTATTTGTTCTAACAATCTTCTTTTGTGTGTGGAATCTTTAGGGTTTTCTACATGTAAGATCATATTTTCTGTGAACAGAGGTAATTTTCTTTCTTTCTTTCTTATGTGGATGCCTTTTATTTCCTTTTCTTGCCTAATTGCTCTGGCTAGGACTACAGCACTATGTAGAATAGAAGTGGTGAGAGTGGATATTTTTGCCTTGTTTCTGACCTTATAAAAAAAACTTTCAGTTTCTCACTATTGAGTATGATGTTAGCTATGGACTTTCATATGTGATCTTTGTTATGTTGAGTTGGTATCCTTCTATTCCTAATTTGTTGAGTTATCTTTGTTGTAAAAGGTATTGACTTTTGTTAATTGCTCGTTCTGCATGTATTGAGAAGATCATGTGATTTTTGTTCTGTTTTTTGTTAATGTGGTGTATCACATTGATTAATTTGCATATATTCAACCATGTTTGCATGCCAGGGATAAATTTTTTATCTTAATTTATGATCTTTGAAATGTGCTATTGAATTGAATTTGATAGTATTTTGTTGAAGATTTTTGCATCTATATTCATCAGGGATATTGGCTTATAATTTTTATTTTCTTCTAATATTTTTGTCTGGCTTTGTTCTCAGAGTAATCTCTACCTCATAAAATGAGTTAGAAAACTTTTCCTCCTCTTTTTGAATACCCAGAAATGAGATTGCTGGTTCATGTCAATAAAAAATAAAATAACTATA
>NW_022308163.1:0-4079 GCF_002776525.5 Piliocolobus tephrosceles | reverse complement strand
GGTGAGAGATTTGTGTACTGAAAACTATAAACAATGCTGAAAGAAATTAAATAATGAAAAAAGAATAGAAAGATATCTTATGTTTATAGATTAATAACATTGTTAAAATGTCCATATTACCTAAACCAATCTACAGATTCAGTGCAATCCATATCAAAATCCCAATGACAGTTTTTCCAGAAATAGGACAAATATCCAAAACTTTATATGGAATCTTCGGGAACTCTACCTAGCAGTAACAATCTTGAGAAAGAGCAAAGCTTCAGGCCCCCACACTGCCTGGCTTAAAATATATTGCAAAGTGATAGCCATCATAATAGTGTGATGCTGGCATAAAGACCATCCATCAATGGAACAGGTTAGAGAGCCCGAAACTTAACCTTCACTCATATGGTCAAATGATTTTTGACAACGGTGCTACAATGACGCGATGGGGAAAGGATAGTCTCGTCAGCAAATGGTGTTAAAACTGGATATACACAATGGAAAAGAATGAAGATGTACCTTTATCTTACTCTGTATATACAAATTAAAAATGAATTAAAGGCCTAAATGTAAGACCTGGACTATAAAACTCCTACGAGAAAACAAAGGGAAAATAATTTATAACATTAGAATGGGTGATGATTTTTTTTGGTATGATACCAAAAGCACAAACAAAACAAAAACAGCAAATGTGATTATATCAAATTGTAAAACTTCTGCATAGCAAAAGAAACAAGAGAGTTAAAAGGATAATCATAAAATAGAAGAAAATATTTGCAAACCATATATCAGATAGAGGGTTAATGTCTATTATATATAAGAAACACAAATCAATAATAAACTCAAAAATTACTAGACATTTATTTAAAGAAGATAAACAGTCAACAGACATGTGAAAAGATGTGCAACATCACTAATCATTACAAAAATGCAAATCAAAACCACCAAGAGATACTACCTCACATTATCAGGATGCCCTCTATAATAAAAAGGGAAAAAATTGTGGAAAATATATGGAGATATTGGATCCCTTGTGCACTGCTGATGTCATTGTAAAATGGTGTAGCTACTATGCAAAAAGTGTATGGAGATTCATTAGAAGATTACCATATTAAGATAACTACCATATTACTCAGCAATCCTATTTCTGGGAATACCTCCAAAATAATTGAATACAGAATCTTGAAGAAATATTTGCATGGCCACATTCATTGCAGTGTTATTCATAATTGCCAAGGTTTAAAAACAAACAAATATCCATCTGAGAATAAATGGATGAAGAAAATATGGCACATACACTCAATGGAATATTACTTACCTTTAAAAGAAGGAGATGCTGATAGATGATACAATATGGAAGAAACTTGAAGACATTAATTGAAATAAATCAATGACAAAATGACAAACATTGCAGGATTCTACTTATATGAGACATCTGAGGTAATTAAACTCAAAGAAATAGAAAATAGAATGTTGATTGCCAGGAGTGTGTAAAAGGGGAAAATGAGGTGTTGTCCAATGGATACAGAATTTCAGTCATGCAAGATGAAAGAGTTCTAGAGATCTGTTTTCAACAATGAGTATATAGTTAACAATACTATAAACTTAACATTTTTTAAGAGGGAACTTTTAGGTTATATATATTTACCATAATAAGATAGAATGTATATGTTATATATTTTAACACAATGAAAAGTATGTATGTTTGTGCATATATACACACACATACACATATATATGAATACATACATTTATGTGTGTATAATATATAATGCACTTATATATGAATATATATATGCTATATCAGATACATGAATATATAATATAGATATACATATATTGATGTATATTCATATGTATGATATATAAATATATGAAATAAATATATATGATGTAACAATATATCATGATATATGATATATATCATATAAGTAATATCTCATATGTCACTTATGTCAATATATAATAACTATAATTATGAAGTTCTAGTTGTGAACATTGAATACTTACTCACAATTTCAATCTTGGGCTTTGCTTTCATTCCGTAATGGAGGAAAATAATCTGCTCTAAAAAATTCCCTCTTACCCGAGCTCAAACCAGCATTCCATTTTTGTCACAACTGAACATTAAGTATAATCGGAAATAGAACTGTTTGCTTTTTTTATTCATATTATACTTATATATGTATTGTTCTGTTCTTTGTTACTTATTTAAAACTTTTAAATGATTTTATTTTTTATTTTCTAATGAATTAACATCTCATTTAAACTATCTTCTTTCCTTAGTTTTCAGTGAATTAATACTGCATTTTTCTGTTTAATAATTTATAGCTCTGAATTTTACACATAAGCACCACTCTATTATTTGATATGTAATTCTGAAATTGTCCATGTGTTCTAAGAAGGATATAATCAGAACTTTGGCTCAAGTTATTGAGGGTAACATTTATCGATTACCTGTTAAATTGATAATTTAATGATTATCAATTATCAACAATATTCATCACGATATATAAGGTTGTATTATTTAGCTTGTATTCTGCCTTTTGAACTTTGCTAAAAATTTCTTTATGCCCTCATCATGCTGTCAGGCAGAAAAGGAGAACCAATAAATATTTTCAGTTGTGCATATCCCAAGAACTCTATCCATATTTTTCTGTCAAAATTTTGTCAAGAATGATTGTTTCCTCTCTCACATTTATTTATTTGCTTATTTGTTCATGTTAAGTAGTAAATTTGATGAGATGAGAATGATCCAGTAGCTGGGAAGGATTGATGTATTGCAGGAAGCAACAAGGTCACTAGCAGTTACGAAGAAAAGTAAAGGTCGAAAAAATGGATTAACTTGGGCAGAGGCTAAGACATGTCTCATTGTGTAAAATGAAATAGTACATTATTGTGTTGAAAACAGATATTTGTTGGTATTGTTGTTGTTATTGGCAGGAAGTTGATAGCATTTCTGTAGAATGGCTGCTGGTTTTACAGAAAGTACAGCTTAATCTCTGGAACTAAAGGGAAGTTTTCCACTGGATTCATTAAATCAAAATTTCTTACGGTAGTTTTCGCAAGTCTATAATTTTTACTCATTCTTTCTTTCCAGTTCTAATTAATTATTTAATGATATACATTCTGTGGTTCAGTTACAAAGCATACTTCGTAAGGTGAGGCTTATAATGTGGTTACAACTTCATACCTTAGGATATCCTCTTTCTTCTGCTGGAAACACTTTCTCATATCTTCAAAAGGTTAACTGCTGTTCACACTTCAAGACATGACTCAGTTTCCTCCTGTTACAGAAACTCTTTTATAACATTCCCAAGCAAAATTTTATTTTGTCCTATTATTATGCTTTCATAACACACTGTATTTTCCTCTCCTGTGACATTTTTAGGTTTCTTTTTTTTTTTTTTTTTACTCTTCTGTTTTCTCTATTCAATACAAATTCTTTGAAGTCATAGTCTTTGAAGAATTTTAATCTCTAGTGTCAAGTATGTAGTCAACATCCAATGAATATCTGTTGAATAAGTAAATGAGTAGATTAATTAATCTGTACCTAAGACTGAAATAGTATGTAGTTAACACACCTGCATAAAGGTATATATGAAGAAAAAAAAGCTCAGAGAATAAATCAAAGTGATTACAGAATAGATACGCTCATAGACTAAAAATGTAATTTTAGAGCAATAAATATAAAAATTTAAAAAGGATCAGTGTGAAGTCTCATCTCATAAAATAGATAAAGTGAATGTGAGCCTAAACTTGGTTCATCAAGTCTCAGCATACAAAAATAGCAACCTAGTCTCTGCTTCCACCAATCTCTATCAACATCCATACCACCGATCTCTATCAACATCCATACATGCACACTTCAGAATCATGAAGGAGACACTTTTTGGAACAGATAAAATTGTCAATTAGTTTATGGAACTAATTAACCCTAGAGTTTCATAGAGATGATAATAGAGTGAATTATAAGACTAATTATAAAGATGACTACTTTAATAATTAAGTACACAGCAAAAGGAAGTTCACAAAATGAAAGTTCATAGAGTCAGGGTCTGGAAACCTGAATCTCATATGTATGAAGATATGAC
>NW_022308162.1:0-1667 GCF_002776525.5 Piliocolobus tephrosceles | reverse complement strand
TTCTGCCCCATTCAGAGAAAGGATAACTACTAGTGAGAAGAATCTTGCTGAAGCAATCTGTTGATACGAAAACAAAACGGTACCAAGTCCTCATTTTAAACTGGAGTTGGAAACTGTTTACATACCAAGCAAAAATGATAGCTCAAATCAGGTTTTACCAAGAAGTCCAATAGACGATGATTCCAATGGTATGTTTCTTTCTAGATTTTAGAAAGTCAGTCACAGCCAACTTCTCCAGTTTTCTTGCTACAGACCCAAGATTCAATCAAAAGGTGCGTGCGAACGTGGCTCTCAGGGTGTGGCAGGGAACCCCATGCCCACCGAGCACGCATATGCAGAAATATTTTGCCCAAATCTATTTTCCAACATATACTTAAAGAGGTCCCTGCTCTACTTTCCTCTCTCCCCGCAAAGTATGTGAGGTCCAGTTTATCCTACTATTCGATCAAAAGGCTCACGTGAAAAAGGTCACAGCGACGCTCCGGCGACCCACGCAGGCCCCGGCAGACGCTCTAGCAGAAGGGACGTGGCACAGGCAGGGCTGTGGGTGCACCCTGGCTCACCTCACGGCGCAAGCACCCGAGGCTCTACAGATTCCATTGCCAGAGTTAGTGGAAAACTCCATCCTAGCACCGGGATGCTCTGCGTTGCTAGATGTACCTGCTTTAAGAGATGCATGAACTGTCCTTACTCTACACACGAGACTCACTAGGAGATACTTTCAGATTTCGCCTAAGCGCACGATGTTTCGTCGGCAAATAGACATTCCAGCAAATGCATTTCTCTCAGATTCTCTACCTCTTTTCACTGGGAGGGGGGACGGGGGAGGGGGGAACGTAACTTGCCTCCAAGGGTTGGAGACAAAGCCGTTACTGCGGACATGAGCGCTGCCCACCCCGGGAACTGCTGCGCCACGAGGCACGGCCGTGCACCCTGGACGCAGGAGTAGCACACGACGCTAGCACAGGCTGACGCCAGCCCTCTCCAGGAGCAGGCCTATCCTTTCTCCTCCCTCAGTCCCCAGGCTCCCTCCAGGCCTCAGTGGCTGCTGACAGGGCAGAGGCCACAACTAGAGGCGGCTCTCAACTCCACCAGGGACAGGATCCCCAGACGCTGGGGACTCCGCTGCTGCCCTTCCGCGCCCACCTCCCTCTGGTCCGCCCTTCTCACAGGAGCCAGGCGTGGCCACTTTGACCCTCTGCCCTTCTGTGGCTCCCACGAAAACCAGTCCAGTCAGCCCAGGCTGCTTCGCACCCCAGGGATGCCCGGCACAGGCCACATGTCCTCATCCAAGCTCCTGGGGCAAGAAGGCTCTTGCAGTATTTCCCTTTCTAACTGAGCATCCCCAGCCTGAAATCCAAAGTGCTCCGGAGAGCATTTCTTTCGAGAGTGTCACGAGGGAGAGCTCGGAATGTTTCAGGTTGGAGAGCATTTTAGAGTAGGGACGCGCAGCCCCCCGCCGATGTCCGCCCCACACAATCCCAGCACACCCTCTGAAGTCCTCAGCAACAACAGATTGTCTTTCTTCAAAAATATCCCCAAGTCACAGAAACTCATGCGCAACCAACCGAAGGGGCTTGTGGACACCTACACAGACTGGATGAAATTTAACTGTCACATTTGCCCCCCGGGGAATTGCAAGTCATTCCTCAAAACACACCTGTTTT
>NW_022308161.1:0-1309 GCF_002776525.5 Piliocolobus tephrosceles | reverse complement strand
CCTTGTAGTATAGTTTGAAGTCAGGTAGCGTGATGCCTCCAGCTTTGCTCTTTTGGCTTAGGATTGTCTTGGCAATGCGGAGTCTTTTTTGGTTCCATATGAACTTTAAAGCACTTTTTTCCAATTCTGTGAAGAAACTCATTGGTAGCTTGATGGGGATGGCATTGAATCTATAAATTACCTTGGGCAGTATAGCCATTTTCATGTTATTGATTCTTCCTATCTATGAGCATGGTATGTTCTTCCATTTGTTTGTGTCCTCTTTTATTTCACTGATCAGTGGTTTGTAGTTCTCCTTGAAGATGTCCTTTACATCCCTTTTAACTTGCATTCCTAGGTATTTTATTCTCTTTGAAGCAATTGTGAATGGAAGTTTATTCATGATTTGGCTCTCTGTGTGTCTGTTACTGGGGTATAAGAATGCTTGTGATTTTTGCACATTAATTTTGTATCCTGAGACTTTGCTGAAGTTTCTTATCAGCTTAAGGACGTTTTGGGCTGAGACAATGGAGTTTTCTAAATATACAATCATGTCATCTGCAAACAGGGACAATCTGACTTCTTCTTTTCCTAACTGAATACCCTTGATTTCTTTCTCTTGCCTGATTACCCTAGCCAGAACTTCCAACACTAGGTTGAATAGGAGTGGTGAGAGAGGGCATCCCTCTCTTGTGCCCGTTTTCAAAGGGAATTTTTCCAGTTTTTGCCCATTCAGTATGATATTGGCTGTGGGTTTGTCATAAATAGCTCTTATTATTTTGAGATACATTCCATCAATACCGAATTTATTGAGTGTTTTTAGCATGAAGGGCTGTTGAATTTTGTCAAAGGCCTTTTCTGCGTCTATTGAGATAATCATGTGGTTTTTGTCTTTGATTCTGTTTATATGCCAGATTACATTTATTGATTTGCGTATGTTGAACCAGCCTTGCATCCCAGGGATGAAGCCCTCTTGATCATGGTGGATAAGCTTTTTGATGTGCTGCTGGATCCGGTTTGCCAGTATTTTAATGAGGATTTTTGCATTGATGTTCATCAGGGATATTGGTCTAAAATTCTCTTTATTTGTTGTGTCTCTGCCAGGCTTTGGTATCAGGATGATGTTGGCCTCATAAAATGAGTTAGGGAGGATTCCCTCTTTTTCTATTGGTTGGAATAGTTTCGGAAGGAATGGTACCAGCTCCTCCTTGTACCTCTGGTAGAATTCAGCTGTGAATCCGTCTGGTCCTGGACTTTTTTTGGTTGGTAGGCTATTAATTATTGCCTCAATTTCAGAGCCTGCTATTGGTCTATTCAGGGATTCAGCTTC
>NW_022308160.1:0-9797 GCF_002776525.5 Piliocolobus tephrosceles | reverse complement strand
GCTATTGGTCTATTCAGGGATTCAACTTCTTCCTGGTTTAGTCTTGGGAGAGTGTAAGTGTCCAGGAAATTATCCATTTCTTCTAGATTTTCTAGTTGATTTGCGTAGATGAGTTTATAGTATTCTCTGATGGTAGTTTGTATTTCTGTGGGGTCGGTGGTGATATCCCCTTTATCATTTTTTATTGCGTCTATTTGATTCCTCTCTCTTTTCTTCTTTATTAGCCTTGCTAGCGGTCTGTCAATTTTGTTGATCTTTTCAAAAAACCAACTCCTGGATTCATTGATTTTTTGGAGGGTTTTTTGTGTCTCTATCTCCTTCAGTTCTGCTCTGATCTTAGTTATTTCTTGGCTTCTGCTAGCTTTTGAATGTGTTTGCTCTTGCCTCTCTAGTTCGTTTAATTGTGATGTTAGAGTGTCAATTTTAGATCTTTTCTGCTTTCTCTTGTGGGCACTTAGTGTTATAAATTTCCCTCTACACACTGCTTTAAATGTGTCCCAGAGATTCTGGTATGTTGTATCTTTGTTCTCATTGGTTTCAAAGAACATCTTTATTTCTGCTTTCATTTCGTTATGTACCCAGTAGTCATTCAGGAGCAGGTTGTTCAGTTTCCATGTAGTTGAGCGGTTTTGATTGAGTTTCTTAGTCCTGAGTTCTAGTTTGATTGCACTGTGGTCAGAGAGACAGTTTGTTATAATTTCTGTTCTTTTACATTTGCTGAGGAGTGCTTTACTTCCAATTATGTGGTCAATTTTGGAATAAGTGTGATGTGGTGCTGAGAAGAATGTATATTCTGTTGACTTGGGGTGGAGAGTTCTATAGATGTTTATTAGGTCCGCTTGGTGCAGAGATGAGTTCAATTCCTGGATATCCTTGTTAACTTTCTGTCTCGTTGATCTGTCTAATGTTGACAGTGGAGTTTTGAAGTCTCCCATTATTATTGTATGGGAGTCTAAGTCTCTTTGTAAGTCTCTAAGGACTTGCTTTATGAATCTGGGTGCTCCTGTATTGGGTGCATATATATTTAGGATAGTTAGCTCTTCCTGTTGAATTGATCCCTTTACCATTATGTAATGGCCTTCTTTGTCTCTTTTGATCTTTGATGGTTTAAAGTCTGTTTTATCAGAGACTAGGATTGCAACCCCTGCTTTTTTTTGTTCTCCATTTGCTTGGTAGATCTTCCTCCATCCCTTTATTTTGAGCCTATGTATGTCTCTGCATGTGAGATGGGTCTCCTGAATACAGCAGACTGATGGATCTTGACTCTTTATCCAGTTTGCCAGTCTGTGTCTTTTAATTGGAGCATTTAGTCCATTAACATTTAAGGTTAATATTGTTATGTGTGAACTTGATCCTGCCATTATGATATTAACTGGTTATTTTGCTCATTAGTTGATGCAGTTTCTTCCTAGCCTTGATGGTCTTTACATTTTGGCATGTTTTTGCAATGGCTGGTACCGGTTGTTCCTTTCCATGTTTAGGGCTTCCTTCAGGGTCTCTTGTAAGGCAGGCCTGGTGGTGACAAAATCTCTAAGCATTTGCTTATCTATAACGAATTTTATTTCTCCTTCGCTTATGAAACTTAGTTTGGCTGGATATGAAATTCTGGGTTTAAAATTCTTTTCTTTAAGAACGTTGAATATTGGCCCCCACTCTCTTCTGGCTTGTAGAGTTTCTGCCGAGAGATCTGCTGTCAGTCTGATGGGCTTCCCTTTGTGGGTAACCCAACCTTTCTCTCTGGCTGCCCTTAAGATTTTGTCCTTCATTTCAACTTTGGTGAATCTGGCAATTATGTGTCTTGGAGTTGCTCTTCTGGTGGAGTATCTTTGTGGCATTCTCTGTATTTCCTGAATTTGAATGTTGGCCTGCCCTGCTAGGTTGGGGAAGTTCTCCTGGATGATATCCTGTAGAGTGTTTTCCAATTTGGTTCCATTTTCCCCCTCACTTTCAGGCACCCCAATCAGACGTAGATTTGGTCTTTTGACATAATCCCATACTTCTTGCAGGCTTTGTTCATTTCTTTGTCTTCTTTTTTCTTTTGGTTTCTCTTCTCGCTTCATTTCATTCTTTTGATCCACCATCGCTGATACTCTTTCTTCCAGTTGATCGAGTCGGTTACTGAAGCTTGTGCATTTGTCATGTATTTCTGGTGTCATGGTTTTCATCTCTGTCATTTTGTTTATGACCTTCTCTGCATTAATTAGTCTAGCTGTCAATTCTTCCACTCTTTTTTCAAGATTTTTAGTTTCTTTGTGCTGGGTACGTAATTCCTCCTTTAGCTCTGAGAGGTTTGATGGACTGAAGCCTTCTTCTCTCATCTAGTCAAAATCATTCTCTGACCAGCTTTGATCCGTTGCTGGCGATGGGCTGTGCTCCTTTGCAGGAGGACATGTGCTCTTATTTTTTGAATTTCCAGCTTTTCTGCCCTGTTTTTCCCCATCTTTGTGGTTTTATCTGTCTCTGGTCCTTGAGTATGAAATATATTTCCAATTTTTTGTGTCCTCTTCAATTTATCAGTGTTTTATAGGGTTTCTTTTAGAGATTTTTCACCTTTGATTTAATTTATTCCTGTGTATTTTATTGTTTTGTAGCTATTGTAAATGGGTTTTCTTGATTTTTTTGTAAGATTGATCACTGTCAGTGTCAAATACACATTTTCAAAATTAAATCATGTATGTTTTTTAAGCTCTCATCATTTGATTTGTTTACCCTTCCTTTATTTTGCTGTGATACATGTATAGGTTTTTCTGTTTACAAGCTTGTTTTCAAAAATTGTAATTTGTGAAAAACTTCAAGGTCTTAAGATTTTTGAACCTTTATTTACTGATGACTTTTATTAAAAAATTTCCAACTATTATTTAATAAAATGTAAACAGGGACTTACTTATAAAAGTTTATTACCATTTCTCAGTTTCTAGGTACAGAAAGACAAATATCACCTATTCCTACTCATATGTAGGGGCTAAAACAAATGTATCTCATGGAGGTAGACAGCAGAATGCTGGTTACCAAAAACTGGAAAGAGAAGAAGGGAAGGAGGATGAAGGAAAGTTGGCTAATGGGTACAAAAATACAGTTACATAGGAGAAATAAGTTCTGGTATTTCATAATACAGTAGAGAAATTAGAGTTAGCAACAAGTTATTGTAGATTTCAAATGAGCCAAAATAGAATAATTGTAATATTCTCAACACATAAAATGTGTATTCTCAACACATAAATGTTTGAGGTGACTGATATACCTCCTTAAAAAATAACTAAATTAAATAAATAATATTGTCCTGGAAAAATAATCCAATTGAGCTGCAAAGAAAGAAAACACATAATGCCATGCTAAAGCATATACATAAAAAAATTAACAGCTTTTTACAAAAAATTTTTTAAATTAATATCTTTAATATTTCTATATGTACTTCTTTGCATAGTTTGACAAAGTTTCTATTTCATTTGGCAGAATATCATAGCTCATTTTGGATGTGAATATATATATTATGTGTGTACCAATGCCAACTCCAATTATATTTCTCCAAGCATTATGAATTTAGCAAAGCCATTCTAACTTGTCACTGTGCTGTACCTAAATTTATATTAACATCACAAAACAAATAATTTAATCTTCAACATTGAATTTTAAGCTGATGTTACATGCATATTCACAATAGCATCTGATGTTTAATTTTGACAGACTAAAGATCCAGAAGCTTTAATTTCAATCCATGAATTAGATGAAAAATAAAAATCAAACACTATTGGAATTTTTTTTTCCTTCGAAGAAACTGATGACATTGATATAAAATTGGAAATATTTAACCATTTGCAAATTCTTTTTATGCTAATAGAGCCAACATTTCAACAGCTATTACTTCACTTTTTATTTGTGTAATGAGAAAATGTAGAATTAAAAATGTACAAAATTGTTTTAAAAGCCTTATTTGATCTAAATGAAAGGTAATGTTTCACAGAGTGACACATAAAAATACCTTCTGCAGCTACATGTTAAATTTTACAATAATTTAAAAACAGATGCTAATATTTCTTCAGTATGTTTGTTCCTCTTGGTTTCATGTGGCTAGAAATGGCCATCCCAAAGGATGGAAAATGCTGAAAAACAGTTTGTGTCAGTCACACATTTATTATCAACTCTCTAGAGAAAAGAAAATTCATTGCTCACTTTTTATTTAACATGTACTTTTTTTGAGCTAATTTCTCCGTAAAGGATTTATTTAAAAACAAACAGAAAAGGATTTCCAAGAAATAAAATGAATGAATCACTGTAGATATACAGTATAGAATAAAATTTAAAAACTACATAGCAAGAGTACTCATACTATTCTCTATACGCCCAAGAGCAGATTTAAATTTCTTATACATATTCATGCAACTCTAGCCTATAATTTCTCATATTTCTTATGCTCATGATGGGTGACTTGACCGCTTTATGAACAGTACAAACCTCAGCACAGAACACTTCACAACTGGCTTTTCCTTTAAGTGGCCAATGGGGCAGCAATGTGAATATTTCTCCCATCATGATTCAAGGTTAGAGGCAGTTATATGTTCCCACCAGCTTGCATCCTACTTAGTGCAGTTCATTTTACTAGTAAATGCCATAGATGCTATTCTTGAAAGGGATGTGCTACTTATACTGTATCCAGAAAGGGTCCGTGGAAAAGAAGGAAATACAATAAATATCTTTCAAATTTCATCATGTATTAAAGTGAGAAATCTGCCCACTTTACAACTGTTTCTCTTACATGTTACTAGAAAAGACCATGATAGAAGTTAGAATTAAAAAGGGGAGGTCTATCAAGCCCATCATGGTTTATTTTAATGCAACTGTTAATAACAATACTTCTTTTCTAAAAAAGGCATGAACATACAGGGCAAAAATTAAATAGACAAAACTTCCAGTTCCTGGTCTGACATGTCAGCTTGGAAGTCATCACTTCTGTCTTCATAACAAGAAAAAAGCGGAACAAACTGAAAGTCAACAACTCTTCTTAGATTCTTTAGACAATTGAGGTCACAGGCAGTCTGTCACTCTGTAAGCTGGAGAGACAGGCAGATGCAGAGAATCACAGCTCACTGGCAGTGGAAACTGCTGCTAGTACCTGGAAGGGACACTTAAAGGGTAATTGACTACTGAAGACTGAGTGAGGACTTCCTTGAGAAATAAAAATTCCTAGGGTTCTAGCTTAAGGAAGACCCCCATACTTTATAAATTTTGTGTCCAGGAGCTCTACTAGGTTGTCATGGTGAAGATTAAAGAAAAATCCTGGTGCCCAAGATGGCTGAATTGGAACAGCTCCAGCCGCCAGCTCCCAGCATGAGCAACACAGAAGACGGGTGATTTCTGCATTTTCAACTGTAGTACCAGGTTCATCTCACTGGGGCGTGTTGGACAGTTGGCTCTGGTCTGCGGGTGCAGCCCGACCAGTGAGAGCTGAAGCAGGGCGAGGCATCGCCTCACCTGGGAAGTGCAAAGGGGAAGGGAATTCCTTTTCCTAGCCAAAGGAAATTGAGACACACAACACCTGGAAAATCCGGTAACTCCCACCCTAATACTGTGCTTTACCAAGGGTCTTAGCAAAGGGCACACCAGGAGATTATATCCCACACCTCGCCCAGAGGGTCCCACACCCACAGAGCCTCCCTCATTGCTAGCACAGCAGTATGAGATCTAACTGCAAGGTGGCAGCGAGGCTGAGGGAGGGGTGCCTGCCATTGCTGAGGCTTAAGTAGGTAAACAAAGCCGCAGGAAGTTCGAATTGAGTGGAGCCCACCACAGCTCAAGGAGGCTGGCCTGCCTCTGTAGACTCCTCCTCTGGGGACAGGGCATAGCTAAACAAAAAGCAGCAGAAACCTCAGCAGAGGTAAATGCCCCTGTCTGACAGCTTTGAAGAGAGCAGTGGATCTCCCAGCACAGAGGTTGAGATCTGAGAATGGACAGACTGTCTGCTCAAGTATGTCCCTGAACCCTGAGTAGCCTAACTGGGAGACATCCCCCACTAGGTGCAGACTGACACCTCGCACCTCACACCTCACACCTCACATGGCGGGGTACACCCCTGAGGTGAAGCTTTCAGAGCAAGAATCAGACAGCAACACTTGCTATTCAGCAATATTCTATCTTCTGCAGCCTACACTGCTGATACCCAGGCAAACAGGGTCTGGAGGGGACCTCAAGCAAACTCCAACAGACCTACAGATGAGGGTCCTGATTGTTAGGAGGAAAACAAACAGAAAGAACCCCACACCAAAACCCCATCAGTACATCACCATCATCAAAGAGCAAAGGCAAGTAAAATGACAAAGATGGGGAAAAAGCAGTGCAGGAAAACTGGAAATTCAAAAAATCAGAGCACATCTCCCCCTCCAAAGGAACGCAGCTCATCGCCAGCAACTGAATAAAGCTGGACGGAGAATGACTTTGACGAGTTGAGAGAAGTAGACTTCAGTCGATCAAACTTCTCAGAGCTAAAGGAGGAACTATGTAACCAGTGCAAAGAAACTGAAAACCTTGAAAAAAGAATGGATGAATGGGTAAGTAGAATAATCAATGCAGAGAAGACCTTAAAAGAATGAATAGAGATGAAAACCATAACATGAGAACTACGTGACAAATGCACAAGCTTCAGTAACTGACTCGATCAACTGGAAGAAAGAGTATCAGTGATTGAAGATCAAATGAATGAAATTAAGTGAGAAGAGAAGTGTAGAGAAAAAAGAGTAAAAAGAAATGAACAAAGCCTCCAAGAAATATGGGATTATGTGAAAAGACCAAATCTACGTCTGGTGTTCCTGAAAGTGATGGGGAAAATGGAACCAGGTTGGTAAACACTCTGCAGGATATCATCCAGGAGAACTTCCCCAACCTAGTAAGGCAGGCCAACATTCAAATTCAGGAAATACAGAGAACGCCACAAAGATACTCCTCGAGGAGAGAAACTCCAAGGCACATAATTGTCAGATTCAACAAAGTTGAAATGAAGGAAAAACTGTTAAGGGCAGCCAGAGAGAAAGGTCGGGTTACACACAAAGGGAAGCCCATCAGACTAACAGCAGATCTCTCAGCAGGAACTCTCCAAGCCAGAAGAGAGTGGGGGCCAATATTCAACATTCTTAAAGAAAAGAGTTTTCAACCCAGAATTTCATATCCAGCCAAACTAAGTTTCATAAGTGAAGGAGAAATAAAATCCTTTACAGACAAGCAAATGCTGAGATATTTTGTCACCACCAGGCCTGCCCTACAAGAGATCCTGAAGGAAGCCCTAAACATGGAAAGGAACAACAGGTACCAGCCATTGCAAAAACATGTCAGAATGTAAAGTCCATCGATGCTAGGAAAAAACTGCATCAACTAGCAAACAAAATACCAGCTAATATCATAATGACAGGATCAAGTTCACACATAACAATATTAACCTTAAATGTAAATGGACTAAATGGTCCAATTAGAAGACACAGACTGGCAAATTGGACAGAGTCAAGACCCATCAATTTGCTGTATTCAGGAGACCCATCTCCCATGCAGAGACGCACATAGGCTCAAAATAAAGGGATGGAGGAAGATCTACCTAGCAAATGGAAAACAAAAAAAGCAGGGGTTGCAATCCTAGTCTCTGATAAAACAGATTTTAAACCATCAAAGATCAAAAGAGACAAGGAAGACCATTACATAATGGTGAAGGGATCAATTCAACAGGAAGAGCTAACTATCCTAAATATATATGCACCCAATACAGGAGCACCCAGATTCATAAAGGCAAGTCCTTAGAGACTTACAAAGAGACTTAGACTCCCATACAATAATAATGGGAGACTTTAACACCCCACAGTCAACATCAGACAGATCAACAAGACAGAAAGTTAACAAGGATATCCAGGAATTGAACCCAAGTGGACCTAATAGACATCTACAGAATTCTCCACCCCAAATCAACAGAATATACATTCTTCTCAGCACCACATTGCACTTATTCCAAAATTGACCATATAGTTGGAAGTAAAGCACTCCTCAGCAAATATAAAAGAAAAGAAATTATAACAAACTGTCTCTCAGACCACAGTGCAATCAAACTAGAACTCAGGACTAAGAAACTCAATAAAAACTGCTCAACTGCATGGAAACTGAACAACCTGCTCCTGAATGACTACTGGGTACATAACGAAATGAAGGCAGAAATAAAGATGTTCTTTGAAATCAGTGAGAACAAAGATACAACATACCAGAATCTCTGGGACACATTTAGAGCAGATAGATTCACAGCCGAATTCTACCTGAAGTCAAAGGAGGAGTTGGTACCATTCCTTCTGAAACTATTCCAATCAATAGAAAAAGAGGGATGCTCCCTACCTCATTTTACGAGGCCAACATCATCCTGATACCAAAGCCTGACAGAGATATAACAAAAAAAGAGAATTTTAGACCAATAACCCTGATGAACATTGATGCAAAAATCCTCAATAAAATACTGGCAAACCGAATCCAGCAGCACATCAAAAAGCTTATCCACCTTGATCAAGTGGGCTTCATCCCTGGGATGCAAGGCTGGTTCAATTTATGCAAATCAATAAAGGTAATCCAGCATATAAACTGAACCAAAGACAAACACCACATGATTATCTCAATAGATGCAGAAAAGGCCTTTGACAAAATTCAACAGCTCTTCATGCTAAAAACTCTCAATAAATTCGGTATTGATGGAATTTATCGCAAGATCATAAGAGCTATTTATGACAAACCCGCAGCCAATATCATACTGAATGGGCAAAAACTGGAAGCATTCCCTTTGAAAACTGGCACAAGACGGGGATGACCTCTCTTCCCACTCCTATTCAACATAGTGTTGAAAATTCTGGCTAGGACAATCAGGCAAGAGAAAGAAATAAAGGGTATTCAGTTAGGAAAAGAAGAAGTCAAATTGTCCCTGTTTGCAAATGACATGATTGTATATTTAGAAAACCCCATCGTCTCAGCCCAAAATCTCCTTAAGCTGATAAGCAACTTCAGCAAAGTCTCAGGGTACAAAATCAATGTGCAAAAATCACAAGCATTCTTATACACCAGTAACAGACAAACAGAGAGCCAAATCATGAATGAACTCCCATTCACAATTGCTTCAAAGAGAATAAAATACCTAGGAATCCAACTTACAAGGGATGTAAAGGACCTCTTCAAGGAGAACTACAAACCACTGCTCAATGAAATAAAAGAGGACACAAACAAATGGAAGAACATACCATGCTCATGGAGAGGAAGAATCGATATTGTGAAAATGGCCATACTGCCCAAGGTAATTTATAGATTCAATGCCATCCCCATTAAGCTACCAATGAGTTTCTTCACCGAATTGGAAAAAACTGCTTTAAAGTTCATATGGAACCAAAAAAGAGCCCGCATTGCCAAGACAATCCTAAGCCAAAAGAACAAAGCTGGAGGCATCACGCTCCCTGACTTCAAGCTATACTAGGAGGCTACAGTAACCAAAACAGCATGGTACTGGTACCAAAACAGAGATATAGAACAATGGAACAAAACAGAGTCCTCAGAAATAATACCACACATCTACAGCCATCTGATCTTTGACAAACCTGACAAAAACAAGAAATGGGGAAAGGATTCCCTATTTAATAAATGGTGCTGGGAAAATTGGCTAGCCATAAGTAGAAAGCTGAAACTGGATCCTTTCCTTAGTCCTTATACGAAGATTAATTCAAGATGGATTAGAGACTTAAATGTTAGACCTATTACCATAAAAACCCTAGAAGAAAATCTAGGTAGTACCATTCAGGACA
>NW_022308159.1:0-3021 GCF_002776525.5 Piliocolobus tephrosceles | reverse complement strand
ACTCTCCCAAGAATTTGGCGGGCTGAAAATATGTTTCAAGCAGGAGCGTCCACACCCACGGAATGAGGCCAAGGCAGTTACAGTTAGAGGTCAGATTTATGAGGGGGGAGCCAAGGTGAGGTCCATAGGCGGGGAGACTCCGACCTCAGCTTGTTTGGGAGACCTGATGCTGCCCCTCAGACGCATATTTCTCAGCCACCAGAGAAAGTGGAATCACTCCTTAGTGAATGCTTTCATCAAACTTTTGAAAAACCTGTAATGTCCCAGAAAGCAAAATCGAATTTAACAGTTTTCCCCTTTTAAGGGTGTTAAACGTCCTGGAGACAAACAGCAGAAGGCTCAAGGAGTCCAAATACTCAACCTGAAGTTCTTTCTGAACAAGAGATGGTGTATAAGTGACAGGCATACGAGACAAAACTGAACTAATCACTGCAGCTGTGGCTCCTAGCCCTGTAGCATGTCATGCAGGCCCTTTTGCCTTCTCTGCCCTCTGCTGTCCCAGACCCCAAGGCTACAGCCCACCTCCAGTCATCAGCTCCTGCCGACCCATTGCTATGAACTCTGATTCGGTGGCTCCCTTCTCTCTGAAGTTTTGATTGTTCTCCTGAAGTCCTGGTCTTTAAGAGCTTATGATCTGCAGGGACAGATTGGCTTTGGGCAGTACATAGTTAACTGTAGCACAGCTTGAACAATACTCTGATAGAGATGGGCAGGCAGTTTGTACATGCGGGTAAGTGCAAGGTCCTTTTTCAATACCATGAATCCAAGTATTCATGCTATTTAAAATCTGCAATTCTTTGACTCTCCAGAGGGTTTTTAGATTAATTTTTTTTCTCTTACTTCCTAGTGTTTGTTGCATAGTTCAGAGTACTGGATGAAAACTTACCAGGTCTGCTGGGTGCTGTGGCTCACGCCTGTAATCCCAGGACTTTGGGAGGTCTAGGCAGGTGGATCACTTGAGGTCAGGAGTTCGAGACCAACCTGACCAACATGTCTCTACTAAAAATAGAAAAATTAGTTGGGCGTGGTGGTGGGCTCCCGTAATCGCAGCTACTCAGGAGACTGAGGCAGGAGAATAGCTTGAACCCAGGAGGCAGAGGTTACAGTGAGTGAAATGGCTCCTCTGCACTCCAGCCTGGGCCATAGAGTGAGACTTCCTATCAAAACAAAAGCAGAAACAATGTACCGGGTCTACCACAGGCTCTGGAATTTTCCTGGAAGGTCTTCTCTTCTGGGCTTCATTTTTCTCACTTTTGAGGATCGTAAACCACATAATTTCCAAGAATTTTTGCCCTATGCCTTTAATTCTTTCAAGCAAATATAGCAGAGAAAAATTCTCTTCCCCGCAATGGTATAAGGAAGTCTCTCACAGAAGGGGACACTTGGGTATGGAGAAGACACTGGGTGTGTGTGTGTGTGTATATATATTTTGTTTGTTTGTTTGTTTTTTGGAGTCGGAGTTTTGCTCTGTTGACCAGGCTGGAGCGCAGTGGCAGGATCTCCGCTCACTGCAAGCTCCGCCTCCTGGGTTCACTCCATTCTCCTACCTCAGCCTTTCTAGCAGCTGGGACTATAGGCGCCTACCACCATGCCCTGCTAATTTTTTGTATTTTAGTAGAAACAGGATTTCACTGTGCTAGCCAGGATGGTCTCCATCTCCTGACTTCGTGATCTGCCCGCCTCGGCCTTCCAGAGTGCTGGGGATTACAGGTGTGAGCCACTGTGCCTGGCCGACAGAGGATATATTTTTGAGCTCTACATTTCAGAGTTCTTTTCTCTAGCCAGCCCTGGCCTGGGTCCCAAACAGGGAACTTAATTCACTCTATCACTGAAGTATACTCTTGCTTTGATGCCATTGGTATGTTGTCCTAGAGATTTGCTGTAGCTGCCAGGAGCGTTTCATAATTAAGAACTGATGCAACCTCTCTTTTGTCAGTTTATGAGTCTATAAACCATCTTGTTTCCTTTCGTATTATCTCCCTGGAACTGGAAGGTCAGAGATGAAGTTTTCTTAGATTCTAAGTCTCAGTCTTTGGTATCTACCTTTGTCTGTCTCCCATGTCACCTGCTGTTTTTTTTTTACCACCTGTTTTTCATTTTAATGTTTTTATTGGATAGGTGTCTATTATTGCAGGCTACCTCAAAACATTTTGGGGTGTTGATAGGATATAAGTATGAATAATATGTAAAAGATAACTTATTCTAGTTCTTTTGAGCAGAGGATTTGGTTTCGATATGTGGCCCTATTAAAGCTTTTGTTAAGTCCAAGTACTTTCTGAACTTCAGTTCCCTCACCTGTAAAATGGAGTCATTTGTTAGTAATACCTGTTCTGCCTAACTCAGGAGATTGTTTTGAGGATGAAATGAAATCATGAGTGTAATGGAATTTTGTAAATTTTAAATGAAATATTGTATTACCTAAGATTTTTTTTTTAAACGCCGTATTAAGAATGGAATGAATCTGGGTTTTCCTTTGAAATCCCAAATGTTTAATGTACAGAGAAGTTTTAATGGGTCTGTTGGGGAGCTTCATTAGGATTGTTTTCTAGCTTTAATTGGCCGGTATTGTTTTATATTTTAGCATTTTGGGGGACCATCAAAATTTGTGTTTCAGTTATCACTAATATTTTACAAAGTTATTGAATGTGCATGATTTAGTCTTTAACAATCTCTTCAATTATTTACATTCCCATGTAAAAAATGAAGTAATGAGCGTCCATGTAAATAACATTCCCATGCTTTAATGAAGCATAATTTCTTGACATTGCAGTTTCTAAGTGCCCTGTCTTGAGGTTGGGAAAGCTAAAGGGCAGTTAAAGGGCAGTCAGAGGTCAAGGTCAGCAAAGCATCACCTTTGACATTTGAAATCCAGCAGCAGGTATCACAGTGAACCCCATTCCAATATCCAGGAAGTTTCTCTGCCCTGCCTCTCCTCCAGCCACCTGAGAATCTGTGTCTGCGGTGTTGGTCCTGCTTTCCTGTCTCTCCTCTGCCTTTTCTTTCTCTTCACCAACTTCTACC
>NW_022308158.1:0-1876 GCF_002776525.5 Piliocolobus tephrosceles | reverse complement strand
AGGACACCAGCAGGAGGATGGAGGAGTTGGCTGTCCTGGGAATTCATGCCTTCATTCAGCAAAGGGAAAGCAGTTAGACCAGGGAAGGGGCCTGGCAGTGTGGTGGGGATACAGTGGTGAAGAGGGTGGGGCGGGGGAGAGGCCTCACTGAGAGGAGAAAGGATCCTCAGTGGGAACCAGGGTGTTTTTGGAAGGAAGAGTCAGGGCATGGAGCAGGAGTGGGAGCGGGGAGGCCAGCTCAGGCCTCCTCCACGTTTGTGTGAACGCCCTTCCTGGGGGTTGTGGAGCTGGCCTCAGGGTACACTGCAGGGGACTCAGAGCTCCAGTGGAAGGGTGGCTCTGCCTGAGGAAGCTGCTCATGCTCACCACTCCATCATCTGCTGCGGAGGGGGTGACAGTAACCTCAATGCATGGCAGAGGTGTTTAGGGATGCTGTCCTACTGCACAGTTCAGCAGGCTGTTACCTGACTTATTTCTTTAATGCATCCCTCACATTTCCTGTGTGTCCAGTGCCTTATAATATTAACTGATAATTAACCTCAGAGCCCCTTGTGAGGTCAGCACTGCCCCCACCTTGTGTGCAAAGGGAGGACGGGGAGGCACTGCCAGGTGGGTGAGGGCAGACTGGGCAGCTTGCCTCGGGCCTTGCTGACCTTAGCAGGCTTTGCATTTGATGCCCTGTGTTCCTTCCCTAAGATACTCAGTTTGCCAGGTTTTTGGTTTATCCTAGTCTCATTCAGATTATAAAGACTGAGACTGGACTTCTGTTGATAGAGTTTCCCGATTTGGGCACAGGAAGGAGGTGAGGAACCACAAGCTCCTGCTGGACAGTAGACCTGTAGACCCAGCCAACGCTGGCTCTGTCCTCACTGCCTGGTTCTCTCTGTGAACCGTCATCCTGGCCAGTCCCTCAGAGTCCTCCTTTATGAAGGGTCCATGATTTGGGGGAGGGAGTGCCTCTCCCAGGACCCAGAGTTGGCGAGTGGCCACTTTGGAATTTGAGCCCAGGCCCTTCTTCCCCTCTCTGCTTCCTGCCAGGCCCAGCTGCCTGCCCCAGCACACACCTTCCCTGGGCACCCTGGTCTTCACTGCCGGTACACACCTGTTTGAGGCCTGGTTTGCTCCCATGGCTGCCACGCTGATTCTCCATTCTGCACATCATGTCTCATCAAAATGCATGGCGGTTCCACTCCTTGTGCTAAAGAGAGCTACTAGTTTTGTCTGCCAGTGATGCTTGCCTGATGCCCACAAAGATGAACAGCCATTGTCTCTACTCATAGGGTGTTCAGAGTATAGTGGGACTGGTACACAAGAACGGATCTCTCCAGGAGGTGCCACAGACATGGGTGAGGTGGCTACAGGGTTTCTATGCAGCAGACAACAGGGGTGCCTGGGTGGGGAGCAGGGTGGGAGGGCCTAGCAGTCCTGATGGGATGGTCAGGCAATGTGCGAGGCAGCAGGTCACCATCCCCGGGACCCTGGGGACAGTGTGCGGGCAGGCATAGGAGCAGCCTCGGTGGGGTCCAGGACAGGCTGCCTGCCCTCCTGGTGAGAAGTGAGGATCAAGGACCTCGAGGCAGGCAGGGATATGGCCCAGGTTTCTTCCCACGCTCACTGGCAGTCCTGTGACTTGGGGTGCTGGTAAGGGTGTGGGGGTAGGAGTGGGAACTGGAGACAGAGGCCCAGCGAGAGGAATTGCCACAGTTTCAGTGGGAGTTGTGGCAGAGATGTGAACTTGGGGAATTGGAGGTGGCAGTTAGAAAGTAAAGGGGGTTTGCAGATTTCTGGCATAGGCACTTGGTGCTGGGCGATGAAAATACCAACAGCTTTTCTTAGTGTATCCCTGCTGGCTACTCAGGGTCAGGCAATGCCTTTG
>NW_022308157.1:0-2648 GCF_002776525.5 Piliocolobus tephrosceles | reverse complement strand
ATCAAAGACCAGAGACAGATAAAACCACAAAGATGGGGAAAAAGCAGGGCAGAAAAGCTGGAAATTCAAAAAATAAGAGCGCATCTCCTCCTGCAAAGGACCACAGCCCATCGCCAGCAACGGATCAAAGCTGGTCAGAGAATGATTTTGATGAGATGAGAGAAGAAGGCTTCAGTCCATCAAACCTCTCAGAGCTAAAGGAGGAATTACGTACCCAGCGCAAAGAAACTAAAAATCTTGAAAAAAGAGTGGAAGAATTGACAGCTAGACTAATTAATGCAGAGAAGGTCATAAACAAAATGACAGAGATGAAAACCATGACACGAGAAATACGTGACAAATGCACAAGCTTCAGTAACTGACTCGATCAACTGGAAGAAAGAGTATCAGCGATGGAGGATCAAATGAATGAAATGAAGCGAGAAGAGAAACCAAAAGAAAAAAGAAGAAAAAGAAATGAACAAACCTGCAAGAAGTATGGGATTATGTAAAAAGACCAAATCTACGTCTGATTGGGGTGCCTGAAAGTGAGGGGGAAAAGGGAACCAAATTGGAAAACACTCTACAGGATATCATCCAGGAGAACTTCCCCAACCTAGCAGGGCAGGCCAACATGCAAATTCAGGAAATACAGAGAACGCCACAAAGATACTCCTCCAGAAGAGCAACTCCAAGACACATAATTGCCAGATTCACCAAAGTTGAAATGAAGGAAAAAATCTTAAGGGCAGCCAGAGAGAAAGGTCGGGTTACCCACAAAGGGAAGCCCATCAGACTGACAGCAGATCTCTCGGCAGAAACTCTACAGGCCAGAAGAGAGTGGGGGCCAATATTCAACGTTCTTAAAGAAAAGAATTTTAAACCCAGAATTTCATATACAGCCAAACTAAGTTTCATCAGTGAAGGAGAAATAAAATTCTTTACAGATAAGCAAATGCTTAGAGATTTTGTCACCACCAGGCCTGCCTTAGAAGAGACCCTGAAGGAAGCCCTAAATATGGAAAGGAACAACCGGTACCAGCCATTGCAAAAACATGCCAAAATGTAAAGACCATCGAGCCTAGGAAGAAACTGCATCAACTAATGAGCAAAATAACCAGTTAATATCATAATGGCAGGATCAAGTTCACACATAACAATATTAACCTTAAATGTAAATGGACTAAATGCTCCAATTAAAAGACACAGACTGGCAAACTGGATAAAGAGTCAAGACCCATCAGTCTGCTGTCTTCAGGAGACCCATCTCACATGCAGAGACATACATAGGCTCAAGATAAAGGGATGGAGGAAGATCTACCAAGCAAATGGAGAACAAAAAAAAGCAGGGGTTGCAATCCTAGTCTCTGATAAAACAGACTTTAAACCATCAAAGATCAAAAGAGACAAAGAAGGCCATTACATAATGGTAAAGGGATCAATTCAACAGGAAGAGCTAACTATCCTAAATATATATGCACCCAATACAGGAGCACCCAGATTCATAAAGCAAGTCCTTAGAGACTTACAAAGAGACTTAAACTCCCATACAATAATAATGGGAGACTTCAACACTCCACTGTCATCATTAGACAGATCAACGAGACAGAAAGTCAACAAGGATATCCAGGAATTGAACTGAACTCTGCACCAAGCGGACCTAATAGACATCTATAGAACTCTCCACCCCAAGTCAACAGAATATACATTCTTCTCAGCACCACATCGCACTTATTCCAAAATTGACCACATAATTGGGAGTAAAGCACTCCTCAGCCAATGTACAAGAACAGAAATTATAACAAACTCTCTCTCAGACCACAGTGCAATCAAACTAGAACTCAGGACTAAGAAACTCAATCAAAACCGCTCAACTACATGGAAACTGAACAACCTGCTCCTGAATGACTACTGGGTACATAACGAATTGAAAGCAGAAATAAAGATGTTCTTGGAAACCAATGAGAACAAAGATACAACATACCAGAATCTCTGGGACACATTTAAAGCAGTGTGTAGAGGGAAATTTATAGCACTAAATGCCCACAAGAGAAAGCAGGAAAGATCTAAAATTGACACTCTAATATCACAATTAAACGAACTAGAGAGGTAAGAGCAAACACATTCAAAAGCTAGCAGAAGGCAAGAAATAACTAAGATCAGAGCAGAACTGAAGGAGATAGAGACGCAAAAAACCCTCCAAAAAATCAATGAATCCAGGAGTTGGTTTTTTGAAAAGATCAACAAAATTGACAGACCGCTAGCAAGGCTAATAAGGAAGAAAAGGGAGAGGAATCAAATAGACGCAATAAAAAATGATAAACGGGATATCACCACCGACCCCACAGAAATACAAACTACCATCAGAGAATACTATAAACACCTCTACGCAAATCAACTAGAAAATCTAGAAGAAATGGAGAATTTCCTGGACACGTACACTCTCCCAAGACTAAACCAGGAAGAAGTTGAATCCCTGAATAGACCAATAGCAGGCTCTGAAATTGAGGCAACAATTAATAGCCTACCCACCAAAAAAAGCCCAGGACCAGATGGATTCACAGCTGAATTCTACCAGAGGTACAAGGAGGAGCTGGTACCATTCCTTCTGAAACTATTCCAATCAATAGAAAAAGAGGGAATCCTCCCTAACTCATTTTATGAGGCCA
>NW_022308155.1:0-2573 GCF_002776525.5 Piliocolobus tephrosceles | reverse complement strand
AGATGGATTCACAGCTGAATTCTACCAGAGGTACAAGGAGGAGCTGGTACCATTCCTTCTGAAACTATTCCAATCAATAGAAAAAGAGGGAATCCTCCCTAACTCATTTTATGAGGCCAACATCATCCTGATACCAAAGCCTGGCAGAGACACAACAAAAAAAGAGAATTTTAGACCAATCTCCCTGATGAACATCGATGCAAAAATCCTCAATAAAATATTGGCAAACCGGATTCAGCAGCATATCAAAAAGCTTATCCACCATGATCAAGTGGGCTTCATCCCTGGGATGCAAGGCTGGTTCAACATTCGCAAATCAATCAACGTAATCCAGCATATCAACAGAACCAAAGACAAGAACCACATGATTATCTCCATAGATGCAGAAAAGGCTTTTGACAAAATTCAACAGCCCTTCATGCTAAAAACGCTCAATAAATTCGGTATTGATGGAACGTACCTCAAAATAATAAGAGCTATTTATGACAAACCCACAGCTAATATCATACTGAATGGGCAAAAACTGGAAAAATTCCCTTTGAAAACTGGCACAAGACAGGGATGCCCTCTCTCACCACTCCTATTCAACATAGTGTTGGAAGTTCTGGCTAGGGCAATCAGGCAAGAGAAAGAAATCAAAGGTATTCAGTTAGGAAAAGAAGAAGTCAAATTGTCCCTGTTTGCAGATGACATGATTGTATATTTAGAAAACCCCATCGTCTCAGCCCAAAATCTTCTTAAGCTGATAAGCAACTTCAGCAAAGTCTCAGAATACAAAATTAATGTGCAAAAATCACAAGCATTCTTATACACCAGTAACAGACAAGCAGAGAGCCAAATCAGGAATGATCTTCCATTCACAATTGCTTCAAAGAGAATAAAATACCTAGGAATCCAACTTACAAGGGATGTAAAGAACCTCTTCAAGGAGAACTACAGACCACTGCTCAGTGAAATCAAAGAGGACACAAACAAATGGAAGAACATACCATGCTCATGGATAGGAAGAATCAATATCATGAAAATGGCCATACTGCCCAAGGTGATTTATAGTTTCAATGCCATCCCCATCAAGCTACCAGTGAGTTTCTTCACCGAATTGGAAAAAACTGCTTTAAAGTTCATATGGAACCAAAAAAGAGCCCGCATTGCCAAGACAATCCTAAGTCAAAAGGACAAAGCTGGAGGCATCAAGCTACCTGACTTCAAACTATACTACAAGGCTACAGTAATCAAAACAGCATGGTACTGGTACCAAAACAGAGATATAGACAAATGGAACAGAACGGAGCCCTCAGAAATAATGCCACACATCTACAACCATCTGATTTTTGACAAACCTGAGAGAAACAAGAAATGGGGAAAAGATTCCCTATTTAATAAATGGTGCTGGGAAAATTGGCTAGCCATAAGTAGAAAGCTGAAACTGGATCCTTTCCTTACTCCTTATACGAAGATTAATTCAAGATGGATTAGAGACTTAAATGTTAGACCTAATACCATAAAAACCCTAGAAGAAAATCTAGGTAGTACCATTCAGGACATAGGCATGGGCAAGGACTTCATGTCTAAAACACCAAAAGCAACGGCAGCAAAAGCCAAAATTGACAAATGGGATCTCATTAAACTAAAGAGCTTCTGCACAGCAGAAGAAACTACCATCAGAGTGAACAGGCAACCTACAGAATGGGAGAAAATTTTTGCAATCTACTCATCTGACAAAGGGCTAATTTCCAGAATCTACAAAGAACTCAAACAAATATACAAGAAAAAAACAAACAACCCCATCCAAAAGTGGGGAAAGGATATGAACAGACATTTCTCAAAAGAAGACATTCATACAGCCAACAGACACATGAAAAAATGCTCATCATCACTGGCCATCAGAGAAATGCAAATCAAAACCACAATGAGATACCATCTCACACCAGTTAGAATGGCAATCAT
This sequence comes from Piliocolobus tephrosceles, assembly GCF_002776525.5. Lineage (NCBI taxonomy): Eukaryota > Metazoa > Chordata > Mammalia > Primates > Cercopithecidae > Piliocolobus > Piliocolobus tephrosceles. The sequence goes on along the minus strand of NW_022308155.1, from coordinate 626 downwards.
TAACAAATCAGGAAACAACAGGTGTTGGAGAGGATGTGGAGAAATAGGAACACTTTTACACTGTTGGTGGGATTGTAAACTAGTTCAACCATTATGGAAAAGAGTATGGCAATTCCTCAAGGATCTAGAACTAGACGTACCATATGACCCAGCCATCCCACTACTGGGTATATACCCAAAGGATTATAAATTATTCTACTACAAAGACACATGCACACGTATGTTTATTGCGGCACTATTCACAATAGCAAAGACTTGGAATCAACCCAAATGTCCATCAGTGAGAGACTGGATTAAGAAAATGTGGCACATATACACCATGGAATACTATGCAGCCATAAAAAAGGATGAGTTTGCGTCCTTTGTAGGGACATGGATGCAGCTGGAAACCATCATTCTTAGCAAACTATCACAAGAAGAGAAAACCAAACACCGCATGTTCTCACTTATAGGTGGGAACTGAACAATGAGTTCACTTGGACTCGGGAAGGGGAACATCACACACTGGGGCCTATCATGGGGAGGGGGGAGGGGGGAGGGATTGCATTGGGGAGTTATACCTGATATAAATGGTGAATTGATGGGTGCTGACGAGTTGATGGGTGCAGCACACCAACATGGCACAT
>NW_022308149.1:1010-1197 GCF_002776525.5 Piliocolobus tephrosceles | reverse complement strand
TTTAAATAACAATGAAAATCACAAATGTGTATACTTTAAATTTTTTTTATTTTTACTATTTTTTTTTTGTTATTTTTGAAAAACATAAATTTTATTTACACATTTATGATTAAATTGGAAAACCTAGAAGGAAAGTTGTCAAAAATAGATTTTGAAATTGTAAATAAATTTTGTTGTTGGAGAAAAA
>NW_022308149.1:0-910 GCF_002776525.5 Piliocolobus tephrosceles | reverse complement strand
AAAAAAAAAAAACACAAAAACAAAAAAAAACCACAAAGACAACAAAAACCACAAAGACAACAAAAACCACAAAGACCATAAAAACCATAAAAAAATGTTACTTATTTTTTATTAATATAAATAAAAAGTTTTAAAACCAAAAAATATACAGTAAAGAAATAATCAAAAAGAGACTCCGTTTAACTTGATTTTATTATGATTATTGCCCTTTATTTTTATGTATTAGAAGTGCCTATTTTTACATTTGAATTGGCAACTTTTTTCTTCTTCGGCAAATGACTACTATAATCTTTTCTTTATTTATAATTTGATGCATAAGCTACTTCATCATCAATTAATACTAAATCGTCATAAGGTTTTGTATCTTTAAAAAGTATATTACTTAAACGTTGAATTATTCTTAATACCATTTTAATTTTTATATCTTCAATTCCGAATCCTACTAAATCTAAATATTTACTGACTTCACTTTTTATTTTTTCAAAATAACTGCTTGTGTTTACATAACCATCAGATGCGTCACTTTTTATTAAGTCAAAAATTAATGTCGTAGCATCGTTTTCTATTTCGAAGAATAAAACTAAATAACCATTAATAAAATTAGATTGAAATAAATTTATTATACGTTGATATATTCTTTTTGACATTGCTCTTATTTTATCACTTGAATATTTAATTTTTTTACTATTTAATTTTTTCTTAATTTTCTTTTTTATTATATCAACTTTCAACTCACTTATTCCTTTGCTTATATATTCGTACGCTAACACGTACGTTAAATTTCTTTCTAATTTATGAATTTTTTCAAATCTGTTTACGGGAAATGTTTTTTTTCTCCAACAACAAAATTTATTTACAATTTCAAAATCTATTTTTGACAACTTTCCTTCTAGGTTTTCCAATTTAATCA
>NW_022308143.1:0-1181 GCF_002776525.5 Piliocolobus tephrosceles | reverse complement strand
AGAGTTTTTTTATATTATTTAAACTTTTGTTTTCGTTATCAAAGATATTTTTAATTTTTAGTATCAATACATATTTCAGTAGAAACCGTAAAATGATTAATTATAACATAAACAATATAAAATTGAAACAAAATGTTTTATTTTATGAATAACTGATTTTTAAATAAGATATTCTTATAAATTTGTTTTTTTTGTTTTAATTGAGGAATGTTTAAAAGTGTCTTAAAATTGCAAGAACATAAAAAATACTGAGTACAATTTTGATGAAATTACAGATTTTTGAGTATGCATACTATGATAAATAAAAGAAAAAATACAAATGAAATATCGTTTATTGCATTTGAAAATTTCGACATTGTCCTAAAAAAATAGTGTATAAAAAATCATGAGCATATATATATGTATATTAATTTGTTTATTTATTTAACCGTATATTATTATATTTAACCATACAATTGAATAATAAATAGTACAAGCTAATATTATAAAATAGACTTATTATGACAAAACTGTTAAAAATTCATATAATAGTAGTGCTTATAAGCAAAGTAAGAAATATCGAAAATATTTAACGCATATATATATATATATATATTTTTTTTTATATTTTTTTGTGCTAATACAAAATTTAAATCAAACTATACAACTGTTTAATTGTGTGTATATTTATTCAAAAAAATATTTACATGTGTGTATATTTATCTAAAAAAATATTTACATGTGTGTATATTTATTTATGTTGATATATGTTTATGGCAAAACTTTAATTATATATATGTATAGTAAAACAATATTACATCTATTTAGTATTTTTAACAGTCGTGCTGGATAAATAAATGAATATATATATAACGACAATGTATTTTTGTTTAGTTATTAATAATAGTTTAAAACAAATGCAGTTTTTTTTTTGTGTCAAAAACACTAAATGTTAAAGCGTATTTAATAAATTTGCACCCCTTTATTAACTTTTGTATATATTTTGCAGCACGCAGTTGTAATTGTAATGTATCTGCACAATACTAGGCAAATAAATATCGATCCTGTACGATATATTAATTTTATTTAGCATACAAGATAATTAAAAAATTATATAATCGCTTGTTGATATTTCGTTTTTTTTTTCGTTGTAATTATGTATATAAAACAACAATGTGAAATAGGTATCATCAAAGCTTTCA
>NW_022308142.1:0-2420 GCF_002776525.5 Piliocolobus tephrosceles | reverse complement strand
GTGTGGTGGTGCTCACCTGTAGCCCCAGCTTCTTGGGAGGCTGAGGTAGGAGGATCACTTGAGCCCAGGAGGTCAAGGCTGCAGTGAGCTATGACTGCACCACTGCACTCCCGCCTGAGTGACAGAGTGAGACCCTGCCTTAAAAAAGAACTAGGTGAGGTGGCTCACGCCTATAATCCCAGCACTTTGGGAGGCCAAGGCGGGCAGATTGCTTGAGGTCAGGAGTTCGAGAGCAGCCTGGCCAACATGGTGAAACCCCGTCTCTACCAAAAATACAAAAATTACCTGGACGTGGTAGCTGATGCCTGTAATCCCAGCGACTCACAAGGCCGAGGCAAGAGAATCGCTTGAACCCGGGAGGCAGAGGCTGCAATGAGCTGAGATCGCACCACTGCACTCCAGCCTGGGCGACAGAGCCAGACTCCATCTAAAAAAAAAAATGAGGCAGTGGTTTCTGGAAGCAGTAGACATTTCCAGGGAAACCAGGATTGGGGGGCCGCTTCCCCACTCAGCCCCCCAGAAACGCCTGCTCTGGGAACAAACTCCACCATCTTCAATGCCACTGGATCATCCATCTGTTCAACTAGCATTTATTGGAGGCCTCTTGTGTGCCGGGTACTGGAGACCATGATAAAAAGGGAGGGTAGAGCTTGCACAGGGCACAACAGCAAATTATAGGACATCTTAGCAGGCACATGTCACATAGGCTGGGAGAGAGGGATAGACAGAGGGTGGGGGTGGAGACGCAAGTGAAGAGGGGGAAGGGGCAGGCGGGGCAGATGTCTAGGGGAAGGGTGTTCTAGGCAGAGGGAACAGCCCGTGCTAAGGCCCTGCGGTAGGAGCCTGGCCCAATCTCCACCCCCAAGGGCTCAGGAGCACTAGCCACAAACCAGGCAGAACCACTGCAGAGTCTCCGCAGCCCCGGAAGAAGATGGGAACTGCTCTGATCTCCATTTTGCAGAGGTGGAGACGGAGGCTGGAGGGACATACCCCACAGTTACACAGGCAGGGCCTAGACTGGACCCCAGCTGGCATCCCTCACCCTCCAGGACTCACAGCAAGCGTCCCCTCCTCCAGGAGGCCTCCCTGGACCCTGGCTTTGGTCTGGGACCCGGTGTCTCTACTGCCTCTTCCACGCCACTTTGTGATGATTTCATATTTCAGGCATCTGCTCCCTCTGTCCGGAGAAATCCCCCTTGAGCCTAGAATCCTCCCTCCAGCCCTTGGCCTGGTATACAGTAGGTGCTCAATGAATGCCTTCCTACAAGAGCCCTGAGAGCCAGCTATCAGGAGCGTCACTTTACACAGAGAGAAACAGGATCAGAGAGAGAGGAGACCTCCCCCACTGGGTTCACAAAGTACAGTAGCCCAGGGCCAGCTGCTGGGGAGAGCATGGGGGGTCATGAAGTCCTTCTGGACGCCTCCGGGGCCAGGAAGTGAACCGTACCTGCCCCCCACAGCATCCCGTCGGTGGGGGGCCTGGCCTGCAGCCTCCAGGGATGCAGTTTCTGGGCTTCCAGCCAACGCGACAGTCTGGGAACAGAGCCTGCTTGAGTCACAGGTGGCTGCGCGAATGCCAGGCCACCTCCAAAGCCACTGGGATTACACAGTGAGTGGGGAGGACTGCGGGGTGGGTGAAGGGGGCAGACAGGGCAAGGTTAGGCACACAGGCTCCCAAGGCCTCCTTCTCGCCCCTCACTTGGGAGAAATGGCATCTCCCAGCCTTGGTTTGCTCATCTGTGAGATGGGGAGGCTAAATGTGGCTTTTAGAAGATGCAGCAAGGGCCTGGGCATAGTAGCTCACGCCTGTAATCCCAGCACTTTGGGAGGCCTAAGTGGGTGGATCACCTGAGGTCAGGAGTTCGAGACCAGCCTGGCCAACATGGTGAAACCTCGCCTCCCCTAAAAATACAAAAATTAGCTGAGCATGGTGGCAGGCGCCTGTAATCCCAGCTACTTGGAAGGCTGAGACAGGAGAATCGCCTAAACTCAGGAGGCGGAGATTGTAGTGAGCCAAGATTGCACCATTGCACTCCAGCATGGGTAACAAGAGGGAAACTCCATCTCAAAAAAGAAAAAAGAAAAAAAAAAAGACATAAAAAGGTTAAAAAACTTTCCACGAGCATTCGTGGTGCACTGGGTGTGTGCTAGGCGGAAGGCACATTGGGGAACAAGCCCGTTAGACAAACAGAGGCTCCAAGCTGCTCCACGGAGGGACGGAGAGAAAGCCCGTCCAAGCTGGGCACAGTGAAGGCAAGGGCCTGGGACTGGAGGGACTTGGCCTGTTTGAGGAAGGCTGAGGGGGTAGAGCCCGGGAAAGAGTGAGTGAGGACAGGCGAGGGGGAGGGAGGCAGTTTGGCAGACCGAACAGTGCAGGTGGCCGGGCAGTGGCTCATGCCTATCATCCCAGCACTTTGGGA
>NW_022308140.1:0-5889 GCF_002776525.5 Piliocolobus tephrosceles | reverse complement strand
AGGGTTTACCAGGTTGGCCAGACTAGTCTCGAACTCCTGACCGCAGGTGATCCATCCACCTTGGCCTCCCAAAGTGCTGGGATTACAGGCGTGAGCCATGGTGCCCGGTCAAACTGCAACCTTTTTAACTGTAATCTTTTCTACTGGAGAGAAATAATTTCTATCACTCACTGCCGGGCAAAATTTATTTGCGTTGCTTTCAGACAGGAATAATTTTACTTGGCCATCTGTCTTCAACAAATTAAAGTCTACCCTTGCTGAGTTGTAAAATATCATAATCAATAGTAAATAACAAGTTAAACAGGTGCACACTCCAGAGGATCTGAAAATCTGCCTGACCAGCTTGCTCGGGAACACAACCTGCCACTGAATAGACACACTCATTTTGGGGTGTCTAATCCTCAATTTGGGACATTTTTATTAGCTCCCTCTTGGGATGATAATCTCTGAAGGCTATTCTTGACTACAGCAAGCTAGTCTTGCGTTCTGACCTAATTCATCTACACAGGCACTTCAAGAAGTGGTAATTAACACGCACGAGTGTCCTTGTTACATGACACATCTAAACCAGATGGCGTTATGCAACGACCAAGCCAGAAAATCAACTTCTGTTGGGAGGTGTCATCAGAAGGAATGTAAGACTGAGCCTACATTACACCCGAGATTTTTTTTTAAATCTTATTTGCTCTTCTCTTCGTAGGCCAGGAAGCAGAACCAAATCGACTTTCCTCAGGTGTGCCTGCAGGACCTGTGCATGTGCAAGTTTCTATCCTCCAGAGGGTTCTGGTGTTTGCCACGGCTCTTGGCCTGCCAGGAAGTGTCCTTCTCACTACTTGTGAGGCTCAGGCCTTGTGTGCCAGAATACAGGTGCCTGGGCAGTATGGGTCTGAGGGTTCTGTGGGCATTGGTTCAGCACACATGCCACAACCCTTGTTCCTTAATGGTGGGCATGTTGTGGAAGCACAGGAACGTTATTCTCAAATATGACACCCATGTAAGGCCTGGGCTCCACTATCAATTTTTCTGATTATATCCTAGTGACAAGGAGGACAGATTTCTACTGCAACAAAGCAAATTACTACATTTTTATTAAAAGTAAATGTCAGTAAAACTATTTTTCCTGAATTCTGAAGTGAGAAAAACATTTAAAGAACATTTCATTTGTTTGTGAAAGGATAGTCTCCTAAATTAAAGGTGATTGTTGTAGACACTGGGTAAAAATAAAAATTAAATAAATTAAAGGTGAGATAGATCAAAGAAAAAGGGTTTTGTCTTATTCCTGCCAGAAACAGAATATCAGAAACAACATGACCATCCTCCTCCTTGCCTTTCCTTGGGCTGTGCTTTCAGCCTACAGATGTAACCATTCTGGGGAGCAGTGATGACCCCAGAACTGTGTTTTTGGCTGGTGCATAAATGGGGGCAGTGGTTGTGTCTGGGGCCAATTTTCTGTTCTGTACAGCCCAGAGATGGTTACGTAGGGGGCTACTGAGCTACTAAGTGAAGGTATAGATAGTTACGTAGAAAGATGGAAGAGTAGAATCAGCTCCATGCCAGATGGTAACTGGAGGTACAGGTATCAGTATGAACTCAAGGTTTGCTAAGAGGTATCCGAAAAGGTGTGTGTGTGTGTGTGTGTGTGTGTACATACTTACATATTTCCTAGCTCTGTCTGCGGAGTGTAAATGGAATCATATTCTGTAATCTTTTGAGATTTTTTTTCTTCCATTTAGAATTATGTGTTTGAGATTTGGCCATGTTGGTGGTGGAATTCATTCATTTCTGTTGCTGTGTGCTATTCTATTGTGTGGAGATATCTCACTTTGTCCATTTTACTGTTCTTTGATATTTAAGATTTCCCCCAGTATTTGCTATTAAAAACAGTGTTAAAATAAAACAAAAGAGAAAGAAAAATAAACAAAAAAACAAAAACAAAAACAGTGTTGCTCTGAACATTCATGCACATGCCACATGCCTCCTGATGAACAAGTTTCTCAGGCACACACCCAGGCATGGAATGCACCTAGGAATACAAATAGACTTAACCCTACAGCCAGGAATGGGAGCTTGCATCTTCTCAAAGTGGCCACCAACAACTTCTCCCACACAGGATGCTTCTCTTAAAATGTGATGACACATCTCCCTAACTCTTGAATCTGGACAGGCTTGTCACTACAGCAGAAGTGATGCTATGTGACTTCAGAAGCTAGGATGTGAAAAGTGATACAGGTCCCACCTGCTTCTCTTGAAACTCTTGCTCCTGGAGCATGGCTACCGTTCCATGAGGTTGTTCCCAAAGCCCTCAGCCCAGAGCCTGGATCAAGGTCCCAGCCACGTGAGTGCACCATCTTGGAAGTGGCTCCTCCAGCCCCTAGTGAAGGTGCCCCAATGAGGATGCAGGAAGTAGTCTAGCTGTGCCTGCTGAATCCTGCCCAAATAGCAGATGTGTGAACAAAAGGAATGACTGTTGTTTTGGGCTACAAAGTTTTGGGCGTGGTTTGTTTTGCAGCAACAGGAAACTGATAAACATGTCCGTTTTCACTGGGTAATGCCATACGGCCATGATATTTACCAAATAATTGTCCCATTTGACGTTCTGACCAGCAGGGTATTGCTCTACCATCTTGCCATCGCTGAGTAATGCCACATATGAACGCTGGTGCCTATTTGGTGTGGTTTTAGTTTGCATTCCCAAATTTACTAGTAAGACGATAGGCCTTTCCATGTTCTCTGCAAGAAGCCTGATTATGATACAGGTTTCTTTGCTGATTTGGGTTTTTGAGACAGAGTCTCGCTCTGTCGCCCAGGCTGGAGTGCAGTGGCCGGATCTCAGCTCACTGAAAGCTCCGTCTCCCGGGTTTACGCCATTCTCCTGCCTCAGCCTCCCGAGTAGCTGGGTCTACAGGCGCCCGCCACCTCGCCCGGCTAGTTTTTTGTATTTTTTAGTAGAGACAGGGTTTCACTGTGTTAGCCAGGATGGTCTCGATCTCCTGACCTCGTGATCCACCCGTCTCGGCCTCCCACAGTGCTGGGATTACAGGCTTGAGCCACCGTGCCCGACCTTGTTTCTCTCTTTCTAATGGTTCTGAAGTGGTTCTCTCTATATTCTAAATACTCATCATTTGCAAGGTGTACATATCTTTTAGTTTTTCATTCTTCAGTCTCTTTACGGTGCCTTTTGAGGAACAAACATATGATAATTTCCATCCTTTCATTTACGAAACGGAGTCTTGCTCTGTTACCCAGGCTGGAGTGCAGTGGGGCAATCTTGCCTCACTGCAATCTCAGCCTCCTGGTTCAAGTGATTCTCCTGCCTCAGCCTCCCAAGTAGCTGGGACTACAGGCATGTGCCTCCATGCCTGGCTAATTTTTCTATTTTTAGTAGAGATGGGGTTTCACTATGTTCATCAGGTCATGAACTCCTGACCTCAGGTGATGCACCTGCCTCGGTCTCCCAAAGTGTTGGGATTACAGGTGTGAGCCACTGTGCCTGGCCCCATTGTTTTATTTTTCATCTGTTATTTTCAGGTGAATTTCTTGCAACAGTATTTAACCATATTCATATTCCATTCAGAGAGGCTGTCTTTTAGTAGATGAATTTAATCCAGTCACATTCCTCTGATTACTCAAATGTTTGAACTTAGTCCTGCCAACTCATATGATGTTCCATATTTATCATGGTTTTATCTTTTACTCATTCCTGTTTTTTTTTTTTTTGTTTTAGTGCTGTCATTTTTCATTTCACTTTTTCCTCAGCTGTTTTGAAAGTGGTAAATTCTTTTCCCACCATTCTTGTGGAAACTTTCTGATGGTTTAATTTTTTCTTCTTTTTGAGACGGAGTTTTGCTCTTGTTGGCCAGGCTGGAGTGCAATGGCACCATCTCAGTTCACCGTAACCTCCACCTCCCGGTTTCCACCAATTCTCCTGCCTCAGCCTCCCAGGTAGCTGGGATTACAGGCATGTGCCGCTACACCCAGCTAATTTTTTTTTTTTTTTTTGTATTTTTAGTAGAGATGGGGTTTCTCCATGTTGATCAGGCTGGTCTTGAACTCCCGACCTCAGGTGATCCGCCTGCTTTGGCCTCCCAAAGTGCTGGGATTACAGGTGTGACCCACCATGCCCAGCTAAAAATTTTAACCTTTTTTTCTATTGATTCTAAAATCCTCAAACCAAACAATACAAGAGCTTTCGTGCACTTTCACTTCCTTCTGCGCCCGGCCTTGCCATGTGTCAATGTTGAGTTCATCTGGGATTTCTCTCAGGTTGATGTTAACAGACCAGACGGATTTACTTGCTAGCATCCATGTCTTACTTTTGAGTCCACTTTTCACTTTGTTAAGGTATTTCTTCTAGTACGTTTAGAGGCTGCGTGTGTGGTAAACGTGGATGTTTACAAGCCGTGAAGACACCTTTATTTTGCTGTCTCACTGGAACGCTAGTTTCACTGTGTATGAGTTACGGTTCAATTCTCTTAGTATTTTGGCAACCCCTCCTCTGTAGGATCGGTCTGAACTCTAAAAAAGATCCTTTCTCTCCGAAGGCCTTCGTGAGTCTCCCTCTGACAGGCCTACATTCGAGGCTTTGTTCTTCTCTCCTCTGAGCATCACCTCCATTGTCTGAGAAGTCACTGTCCCGTCTCTCTCCTGTTCTGTGAAGGGTTTCGTGTCTTTTCATCTTCTCTTTCATGAGACTGTGTCTTACTTTCACTCTGCGTTGTGAAGAACCTCCAGCTTGTTTCCATCTGGCTTCCCTGAGGTGGAGGAGAGAAGGGTTCCGGCTCAGCTTGCTTGTTTGGCCACAGGTAAACAGACATCAGTAGAATGGAGGTGACACGAAGCTCCTGGGTCTGGTGCAGAAGAGGTCAGGGCCCCCGTGGCCTGCACCCCCTCGACACAAGGGTGTGTCTGCAGGGAGTCCTAGATCAGGACTGACCACTAGGGACCTTGGCTGGGGTCCTACCTGCCCTCAAGTCTTCACATCACAACCCACGCACGGTGCCATGGGAGTGAGGGCTGGCCAGGAAAAGGCCTGTGGGGCTTTGTCCCTATCAGGGACACCTGGGTGAAAAAGCCACCCCACTCCCAATAAGGTGTTTGATGCAGTGCCCTGAGCAGTGGGGCCGCTCTGCTGCCCCATGGGGAAGGTCTGTCCCAGGGTGGACAGCTGCTCGGCCAGAGGGGCCTGCCTAGATGCCACAGGCTGGGCTGCTGGAACCCAGGGATTCCACAGCACCGGATTCCACAGCACCATCGGCCTGATCACAGATTCTTAAGGAAACCAAGGAGCTCCTGCCTCACCTTAAAACATTTTGGGACTTAATCTTGGAGTGAAAATTGTTATGACCCCACTGAATTTTAGAGTTGACACAAAGGGCCAACATGAAGGCAGAGACTCACGCCTCAACTCGCGCCCGCAGGGGCCTTTTCTTGCAACCTCAAAGGGCATCTGCTTCACGCCGGACTCGGCAGGGCCCTCACACTGGCAGGGCTACTTGTACACCTGGCCTGACACTCACTAGGGGAGGCTTCCCAGCCCGGCTGCACCACCCTCCCCTACTTAGTCGGGTGCCCCGGCCAGTGCCCCTTCCACTTCCACCCAGTGGGCTCGCAGGGCCCCCTCTGCCCACTTAGGGCCCTCCACTCTGGGGCCAATCGTCCCCTGCCTCAGGGCCCCCCATTCCTGGGCCAATGCCCTTCTGCCTCAGGGACTCCCACTCCCAGCCGGTCCCCTCCCCCCCCCCCCGCCTCAGGGCCCCCCACTCCTGGCCCGTCCCTCAGGGCCCCCGACTCCCGGTTGCTCCCCCCTCCTGCCTCGGGGGCCCCCCACTCCAGGGCCAATGCCCTTCTGCCTCAGGGACCCCCACTCCCGGCCGGTCCCCCCACCTCTGG
>NW_022308139.1:858-3933 GCF_002776525.5 Piliocolobus tephrosceles | reverse complement strand
TGCAGCCTGAGTGATAGAGCAAGACTGTGTCTCAAAAAAAAAAACCACATTTTGGGCGGGGGGGGTGGCTCCGTCTCAAAAAAAAAAAAAAAAAAACAGATTTAGTTTAATTCCTGTAATGAGTCAGCCTCTTGGAAAATCAGACGGAATTCTGCCTGCTGAGCAGACACATTCCGGAAGGTATTCTGTGAGAGGTTAGATGAATTCCTAGGGAAATTCCCACGGGCGGGAGAGCGTGTCTGGAAGGCCTGGGACGTCACAGCAATGACAGCAGGCTGTGGGGCGGGTCTAACTGTCTGCTGGCCCTCACAGCGAGCAGGAGGGAGTTCATATTCTTTCCTGGTTTCCTCCCGGCTCCGTGTATCATGATGTGCTGGGAAACGCAGCAGAATTCTCTTTTCTGTTTGTTTGTTTTTTGAGACAGAGTCTCACGCTGTCACCCAGGCTGGAGTGCAGTGGCGCAATCTCTGCTCACTGCAACCTCCGCCTCCTGGGTTCACACCGTTCTCCTGCCTCAACCTCCGGAGTAGCTGGGATGACGGACACCCGCCACCACGTCCGGCTAATTTTTGTAGTTTTGGTAGAGACGGGGTTTCACCATGTTGAGCAGGATGGTCTGGAAATCCTGGCCTCAGATGATCCACCCGCCTCAGCCTCCCAAAGTGCTGGGGTTACAGGCGTGAGTCACCGCACCTGGCCTCAACTCCATTTTAATTAACCCTGCAGGGGCCGGGCATGGTAGCTCACACCTGTAATCCCGGCATTTTGGGAGGCTGAGGCAGGAGGTGGATCACCTGAGGTCAGGAGTTCGAGACCAGCCTGACCAACATGGTGAAACCCTGTCTCTAGTAAATACAAAAAATTAGCCGGGCGCTGTGGCAGGCGCCTGTAATCCCAGCTACTCGGAGGGCGGAGGCAGGAGAATCGCTTGAACCCGGGAGGCGGAGGTTGTAATGAGCTGAGATCACACCATTGCACTCCAGGCTGGGCAACAAAAGCCAGACGCCATCTCAAAAAATAAAAATAAATAAATAAATAAGTAATAAAAATACAAAAAATGAGCCAGGCTTGGTAGCGCGTGCCTAGTCCCAGCTACTCAGGAGGCTGAGAATCGCTTGAACCCGGGAGACGGAGGTTGCAGCGAGCTGAGATCGCGCCACTACACTCAGGCCTGAGCAACAGAGCAAGACTTGGTCTCACAAAAAAAGAAAAGAAAAAGAAAGAAAGAAAGAAAGAAAGAGATTTAGGAGAGGACACAGCAAACGCAACTCAGACTGACTTTGGCAAAATCAGGCTTTATGGGTTCCCATAACTGAAACATCAATGTAGGGCCAGCTTCAGGCTCAGCTGGTTCCAGGCGCCACACAACACCCTCAGGTTCCTTCGGTGTTGGGAGCTCAAGCTCCAAGCCCAGGATGGAGTCCCAGCTCTGCCACATGGCCCTGAGGGACCCTGGACAAGGCCTACCCCTCTCCCAGCCTCCACGTCCTTATCTGTAAGTGAAGTCGTCACACTGACATCCCTGCCCTGGGGGACGTCATCAGGGTCACCGGACACCTGGCAAAAATCAGTGAGGAATAAGAATGAATGTTGGTTCTGGTTGTTGTTGACCAAGTAAATTAATAGCCACTTCCACGTGACTTTCTGGTCTGAGCTGGAGAGGAGCCAATGCACGCTGCCACCAGAGGGCGGCAAACACCAAGGATGCAGCCGCAGCCCTCGCCCCGCCAGGGAGAAAACATGCCTGCTGCTCTCAAGTCCTGATTCCTGTAACTGGATGGGGTTTGCTTTGTGCTCCTTGAAAGCCTGGACAGGGCGGGACATGGTGGCTCACGCCTGTAATCCCAGCACTTCGGGAGGCCAAGGAAGGCGGATAACCTGAGGTCAGGAGTTCAAGACCAGCCTGGTCAACATGGCAAAATCCTGTCTCTACTGAAAAAAAAAAATTACCCAGGTTGTGGTGACAGTCACCTGTAATCCCAGCCACTGAGGAAGCTGAGGCAGGAGACTTGCTTGAACCTGGGAGGTGGAGGTTGCAGTGAGCTGAGACTGCGCCACTGCACTCCAGCCTAGGCAACTGAGCAAGACTCCATTTTTTTTTTTTAATTATTTGTAGAGATGGAGTTCTCACCATGTTTCCCAGGCTGGGCTTGAACTCCTCAAGTGATTCTTCTGCCTCATCCTCCCAAAGTGCTGGGATTACAGGCGTGAGCGGCCGCACCCAGCCCTGCAGGCTCGATTTTCAACATCTAAATAGTTGGTCAGGGCCTGGCGCAGCGGCTCACGCCTGTAATCCTAGCATTTTGGGATGCCGAGGCAGGCCGATCACGAGGTCAGAAGATCGAGACCATCCTGGCTAACACGGTGAAGCCCCATCTCTACTAAAAATACCAAAAATTAGCCGGATGTGGTGGCGGGCGCCTGTAGTCCCAGCTACTCGGGAGGCTGAGACAGAAGAATCGCTTGAACACGGGAGGAGGTGGAGGTTGCAGTGAGCTGAGATCCCGCCACCGCACTCTGGCAGGGTGATGGAGTGAGACTCCATCTCAAAAAAAAAAAAAAAGAAAAAATAGCCAGAAGTGGCTGAGTGCAGTGGCTCTTCCACAGCAGCCAGAGGTGCCTGTGAGGCTGACGGGGGGTATCCCTGCTCTGCCTACAGCCCTCCATGGCTCCCATCTCCCTCTGGGTAGAAGCCCAGTCCTCCGTGCAGCCCACAGGGCTCTGCTCCTCTGCCCAGTCCCCTCTCTTCTCTTCCTCCTCCCTGTCTCCCCCTCCTTCTCTGCTGCAACCACTCGGGCCTCCTCCCTGTTCCTCCAACTTGCCAGGCGGGGTCCTGCCCCAGGGCCTTTGCACAGCTGTGTCCTCTGCCTGGCCCCCCTTCCCCAGGTGCCCACTGGATTCCTTTCTTCACTTCCTTCAAGGCTTCCGTGAACTCTCCCTCATCACACAGCTCTTGCTCAGTGAATATGGCTAAATAAATAACTGGGCAGGGCTCGGTGGCTCATGCCTGTGAACCCAGCACTTTTGGAGGCTGAGGCAGGAGGCTCACTTGAGCTCAGGAGTTGGAGACCAGCC
>NW_022308139.1:0-758 GCF_002776525.5 Piliocolobus tephrosceles | reverse complement strand
TTTTTTTGAGATGGAGTCTTGCTCTGTTGCCCAGGCTGGAGTACAACGGCGTGATCTCAGCTCACTGCAACCTCTGCCTCCCGGGTTCGAGCGATTCTCCTGCCTCAGTCTCCCGAGTAGCTGGGATTACAGGCACCTGCCACCACGCCCGGCTAATTTTTGTATTTTTAGTAGGGACAGGGTTTTGCCATGTTGGCCAGGCTGGTCTCGAACTCCTGACCTCCAGTGATCCGCCCACCTGTGCTGTGATTACAGGCGTGAGTCACTGCACCCAGCAAAAAATTTTCATTATTCCCATTTCACAGACCATCGAACTGAGGCCCCGAGGGAGCCACCTGAGGAAGCTGGGTTACGCAGCTGATGGGGTCTCAACCAGAGAAGGGGCCCGTGGGGCCTAGATTCACACTTCAGGCTGTGCAGGGAAGCAGGAGGGCCCCCCCAATCACAGGGAAGCATGAAGTCCCCCCCAATCACAGGGAAGCAGGAGGGCCCCCCAATCACAGGGAAGGAAGCAGGCGGGTCCCCCCATCAGGGTCCCCAGGACACCAACCCCACAGCAAAATGAGGCCACCAGAGGGTGCGCCCAGCCCCAGTCCTACACACAGCAGGTGTGGACCAAATGCTGGCTGGCTGAAGGGATGGAGCAAAGGGGCTGCCTGGGAGTGAAGGGTTGGGTGCTCCATCCACCCGGCCTCAGCCTCCCGCCCCATCTGAGAACAGAGCTCTGGTTTTCTGCCTGGCAGCCGGCAGCTGATGGG
>NW_022308138.1:0-40466 GCF_002776525.5 Piliocolobus tephrosceles | reverse complement strand
ATGACCCAGCCATCCCACTACTGGGTATATACCCAAAGGATTATAAATTATGCTACTACAAAGACACATGCACACGTATGTTTATTGCGGCACTATTCACAATAGCAAAGACTTGGAATCAACCCAAATGTCCATCAGTGACAGACTGGATTAAGAAAATGTGGCACATATACACCATGGAATACTATGCAGCCATAAAAAAGGATGAGTTTGCGTCCTTTGTAGTGACAGGGATGCAGCTGGAAACCATCATTCTTAGCAAACTATCACAAGAAGAGAAAACCAAACACCGCATGTTCTCACTCATAGGTGGGAACTGAACAATGAGATCACTTGGACTCGGGAAGGGGAACATCACACACTGGGGCCTATCATGGGGAGGGGGGAGGGGGGAGGGATTGCATTGGGGAGTTATACCTGATATAAATGATGAATTGATGGGTGCTGACGAGTTGATGGGTGCAGCACACCAACATGGCACAAGTATACATATGTAACAAACCTGCACGTTATGCACATGTACCCTAGAACTTAAAGTATAATAAAAAAATAAATTAAAAAAAATTATTCCTTAACAAAAAGAATTTCAGGGCAAATACAAAATTATAAATATAGTCAAAAGCCCCTGTGAAGCATCTGTCTTGTGTGCAGTAATACATGTGATGCCCAATGTTTATACTAATATTTCTCTCACCTATGTCACACTTTGCAAAGGCATATTTTTGTGCTTTCCTCTGAATTATATAATTGAACAGAAGTTGACGGTAACCCTTTCTTCTACAGAGCCATTTGAGCCACAGGGGCATCCAGGAGAGTAAGAAAATCTCCCAGCAGTCTCAGTTTTAAAAATTAGATTAGTTAAGGAAGCACTTCTTCCTCATCCTCAAAACCTTGCTTGGAATCTTTGAGACAGGTCTCCTTTTATGAGGCCTGCTAAACTCTACAATGACTGTTGGAGCAATAATTGCCCTATGCCCCCAAGTTTCTTCCTTTTCAAATTCAGTCTTTGCCCATGTGAATGATTTATGATAAGTCTTGTTTAGAAGACAAACACATAGTCTCTACCTGATTGAATGCCCCTTTCAGTCTTTTAAAATGCAATAAAGCAATTCAGTGTTCTAAAATTGTTTTCCCAGGCAAGCATTTAATTACTGCACAATTACCCAGACCATGCATCCAAACTGGCACTTGCTAACTCTATAGCAAGAATAATTTGAAAATTTAAAAAAAAAACTATGAAGAGAATCATATTCCAGTTGTATACAACAGCACAGTGGGTTTCTTGAGTGCTTATCACATTTTTATCAAAGTGGAGCCAATTAGAATTTCAAAGGAAGTTATTGCAGCATTGCTTATGAGTTTTTGTTTCTGAACAGGCTAAGAAGAATTTGATGAAAACTTGATTTATTATTGCATGTCAGAGTTCAAGGTGACTGGCTGAGCTCAGCAGAGGCAAACCCACCAAAAAGCTAAGCTGAGTAAAAAACATTCCAGTAATATTTCATATTTCATCAAAATGTGAATGTCTTAAGCACATAAGTGACAACTACAAAACCTGAAAAACTTTTAATTCATGCCTGTTAACAAGTCATTTAAACATTTAAATTGAAGGATAAAATCAGAAAGCAAAGGCTTCTTAAGGAGGAGTTAGAACCAGAAAATCAAGATCTATCATTAATCTTTGGGGCCAACCTGAGCTACACACACCCAGGCTGCAGACCCCATGACTTCCTTCCCAGGTTTGCTAGAGTACTGTCTTAGATGGGGTGCTTCAAGAGCAGACCCTAGACTTGGATTTGTGTGCAAGTGATTTATCAAGGAAGAGCTCCCAGGAGAAACCAGTAAGGATAAGAAAATAGCAAGGCAGGGAAGAGGAGGAAGCCAAACAAGGGTATGATCTCAAGCATTTGGGGCTCACAGCTCATCTGGATCCCAAGGGATGCTCTGAAGTGTGAATCCCACCCTGAGGCATGAGAACACCAGTCAGTCATTAGCTAATGGACCTGAGGTGGAGGTACAAGGAGATAAACTTCCTATAACTTTAGGTTTTCTCCTAGTGCCTGAAAGTTGGCTTCAGGAGCCAAAGTGGGAAAAAAAAAAAAAAAAAAAAGAAAAGAAAAGAAAAATGAAGGCAGTTGTGTACTGGTAAATGTTTAACAACTGGGTGGGAGCTGGGAGAAAAAGCCTTGATTTGTAGCCATTACCCATTTCCATGTTGTAAAATACTCCCACCTTGGCCAATGTCAAACTACTGATTTGATGTCACTGAACACAGGGGTTTGGGAAGAAATACACAGTAGCACCCCCCATTATATAGTATTTCTACTATACAGATAAAATAGAAATAATCTCAAGATCATGGATAATAGTAGTATGCAGCAAAATAATTAGGAAGTGAGTTTTTAGTATTTATTACCTTTTGTATAATATATTTTACTGTAAGTTTACACAGTCAATTCTCATTATTCATGGTACTTTTGTTCTACAAAGTTGCTGCAAACACTAAATCAGCAAATATCAAATCAACGTTTCTAGAAGAAATACACAGTTGGGTTCCTGTGAGCCTCTGGTCAAAGCATTTTCGTCAACCGATTATGTTTTATATGTGTTTCTATTTAAGATATCTTATTGCCGATTCATTAACATCAAAATCACGGCCCACAGCACTATAGCTTATGCCTGAATGAAGCTTCTCTAACACATATGTTTTCCCCATAAAGCACATCACAGCCTTCTTGTGCTTGGGAACATTAGACAGCACTTCAGCACCGTAATTGGAGGCCATTTTAAACAGTGAAATCACCCACAAAAAGCAGAAAAATGTGAAAAACCTGGCACTAAATATACCACGAAAGGACGCTTGTTTATAGTATGAAAGCTGAAACAAGAAGCCCTTGTTCAACCTCAGCTGGGAACGTGCACATCGGGCAACTCAAATTTTTCGCAACTCTGCACATGCACGTGTCCACAGATGACCACAAGTATTGATTTGGGGGTTACAAATAAATTTTAGTGAGTAAGCGAATTCACAAATACGGAATCTGCAAATAATAGGAGTCAACTACCATATAACTTAATTTTTAGTAATGGCTATGTTTAACAACCCACTGACAGAATTTCTAAAAATTTAACAGTCAGCTCTTATAAGCCTGAATGAGCCAGCTCCAGCACAGCATTGACTGGCTAGACATTATCTTGACAACCATCTCCACTGGCCTGTAAACTCCTACCAGGCAGAAACCAGGTCTTGTTTATTTTGTTATTCCAGCACTTAGCACAATGCCTGGCTCATGGCAGGTAATCAGAAACTGTTAATGGAAAAATGGATGAATAAATGCATGCATGCATGCAATTCCTCTCTTTTTATTATGACAAAATAATAAACTCACATTGAAAGAGTTTTTTTTTTTTTTTTTTTTTTTTTTTTTTTTTTGAGACAGAGTTTCCCTCTTGTTGCCCAGGCTGGAGTACAGTGGCGCAGTCTTGGCTCACTGCAACCTCCACCTCCTGGGTTCAAGCGATTCTCCTGCCTCAGCCTCCCAAGTAGCTGGGATTACAGGCGCCCGCCACATCTGGCTAATTTTTTGTATTTTTGGTAGAGACAGGGTTTCACCATGTTGGCCAGCCTGGTCTCGAACTCCTGACCTCAGGTGATCCACCTGTCTCGGCCTCCCAAAGTGCTAGGATTACAGGTGTGAGCCACCGCACCTAGGTGAAAGAGCCTTTTTATGTTTGTGAACTACCTTCCCTTCCAAAAGTTGTTGGGGTCCCATCTAAAGGTTGTTTTTACAAAATTCTGTGACCAGCATCTTTCGTTGTGCAGACCAGAAAATGGAGCACTGAGATTAGGTGACTTCCCAAAGCTGACAGAGTCAATTAGGAAGAGAGCTAGGACTCAAATAAAATCCTCATACTTTAAATCCAATGTGCCTGTATCACACTATGATTAGCTATGATCCTCCAATTAATGAGAGCACCAACAGCCAACACACCCATGCTATGCATGTGCAAAGTACCCACATTTGCTTCAAAGGTTTCAACTGGTCACTAGTCTAGCCAACGAACAAACAATGAAAATCACCTCCAAGAGTTACAACTCTTCAGTCACTCATGGCACACAATTTAGTGTTCTGAATTTTAAAGACTTCAAATAACTGAAACACAAATTAACCACAATTGTTTCTGTAGCACCACTTTTTAATGAAATGGGTATAAACTATTATGTGCAGAAGACTGCTAAGGTATAGCCTGCAACCTTTGCAAATTTCTAAACTCTCAAATGACAAATGTTTGTGCAAGCTCCTGGCTATCTCCTAAATCATATTTCCTTTAAGAGTAGCTTATTTCCTGTGCATGTCCACACACCACAAGTTATCTGCCTTTTCAACTTTTACCAATGTTTTCTCTTTCACTTATGGCTGTGTCTAACAAAGAAACATTTTTAACTGCTTTGTACCTGATGTGAATAGAGAACACAGGAACCATGTTGAGGTTCAGAGGCTAAGTGGTCAGCTAAATTTAGTGGTTAAATGATACAGTTCTGTAACTCAGCCTCATAAAGCATAAAATTCAAATCACCAAAAAAGAAAAAAATCTGGAACTGCAAATGGCCTCTTCAACTGTACTGCCATATTCAGAAATTGACCTCTTCCTTGGAGATTCTAGATCATAAGAACAAGCAACAGGGCCTACAACAGTGCCTAGATCATAGTAGGTATTTAAAAAAATAGCTCAGCAACTAACCAGAGTCTAGATTCTCCTCATAAATCTTCAGGAACAAGAAAAAGTATACTATCATTGAATGGAAGGTCTTCCTTGGCTCTGGTAGTGGCTAATAAGCCCCCATCAGCTCAGCTACATTCAAGAAGTTTGCTAATTATTTGCAAAGGAGCTAATCACAGTTAGTCCTCAGCAGCCTTATAATATAGTAGTGTATAGTTCACAGCTTTATTTCTTGTATACAGAAAGCTTGTATACTGTCAAGAAATGAGACTCAACTCATCAATGAGATGGGATTAATCCCTTTCAAGAGTGTAATCTGAAGGAAGACTTGAGAAGGTTCCACAAAACTCAATTAGGAAATGTCAAAAAGCCTTCCCTTAACCCAGCAATTCCACACCTGGGAATTTCATTTTAGGAATTAACAAAGGATTAATACATCAAGAGCTCCCATAAATATTTAGCAAAAATATAAAGAGCATACTCTTTAACTTCACAAATGATAACAGAGGATATTTCAGAATAAAAATATAAATAACCAATAATTACAGGAAAGAAGTGCAATGGTGAGATATTTTTACTCATCAATCAACCTGGAAGAATTAAAAACATTAGTAATACTCACTGTTGTCAAGAGTATGGAGAAATGGATTGGAGGAGTATTATTTGGTACTCCAGATTTTGAGGATCAATTGTCTGTATATATTGAAAGTGAAAATGCCCATGCTATCTGACCCAGGTATTACACTCCAGGCATCTATCATATAGAAGTATAGAAATATATGCACATGTACAAAAACATAGAGATGCAAAAAAACTTCAATTGCCATTTTTTTTTTGAAAAAAGTTACAAACAATTAAAGGTCTACTATCAGGGGAGTCATTACATAAATTATACCACATCAATTCAATAGAATATGAAGCCATTTAAAAGAAAGCAGTGCATGGATATATTAATACAGAACAATCACCATGACATGGTAGTAAATGGAAAAAGTAACTTGCAGAATAATTCAGTGTAGATCTTATTTAAGAAAAAAAGCTTTGTATGAGCATATGTACATATACTTGAATATATATGTATAGAGAAATGTATAAAGGGAGACACAAGAAACTGCAGTTGTTGCTTCTGGGAAGGTGAGTAGATGGAGAGACGAAGTGAAGAGGCACTTTTACATTTTACTATGTGTACTGCCACATCATCATAATTTTGCATATGAAAAGGTATTTATGGGCGTGGTCGCTCAAGCCTGTAATCCCAGCACTTTGGGAGGCCGAGACGGGCGGATCACGAGGTCAGGAGATTGAGACCATCCTGGCTAACACAGCGAAACCCCGTCTCTACTAAAAACATACAAAAAACTAGCCGGGTGAGGTGGCGGGTGCCTGTAGTCCCAGCTACTTGGGAGGCTGAGGCAGGAGAATGGCGTAAACCCGGGAGGCAGAGCTTGCAGTGAGCTGAGATCCGGCCACTGCACTCCAGTCTGGGCGACAGAGCAAGACTCCGTCTCAAAAAAAAAAAAAAAGAAAAGGTATTTATGTATTGCTTAAATGATTTTTATAAAACAACAAAAATACATAATAAAAGAATTTTTTTTGAACAAAGCCTTCGTCTAGAAAGGACTTGCTATTGGAAAGCAGAAAAGCAAAAGGGAAGTTTTGAAAAATAAAAATGAAAAGACCGAGTGAGCCTGTGTAGCTGAAGGTTCAAAGGCCACTTGCTAACTCTACCCTAAAGTTAAAAATTGGCCACTAGAAGCTTGAGGCCAGGAATCATAGGGGACTCTGTTGACGGCTTGAGCTGAACTAATCTGATCAGAACCTGGATACAACATGAACAAAAATGTTTCTTTCCACTTCTGTCACTGTGTAGCTTAGAAGTGTCCACCAATTCTTTACCACTCTTCCCATCAAAAGTTGGAGTCTATTTTCCCTCCCCTTGAATCTAGGCATGCCCTGTGACTTGCTTTGACCCATAGAATATGACAGAAATGACAATGTACTTGTTCTGAGCCAAGTCTTTGAGCACCAAGCCACAGAGAAACCTGGAAGCTTCCACTGTCTGATTATAAGAAGCCTGAATATCCTGAGACCACCATGGTAAGGCCCAGCTAGCCACGTAGAGAAGTCACATGGCAAAGAACTGAGACCCAAGAAAATGACCCCAATTGAGCCATCTAAACCAATTCCCAACCATTCCAGCCACCAATGCCAAGGACCCAGACATTGTGGAGCAGAGACAAGCCATCCTCACCGTGCCTCTCCAAATACTTGACCTAAAAAATCTTGAGCAGGTAAAATAGTAGTTGCTTTAAACCACTAAGTTTTAGGGTGGTTTGTTCCACAGCAATAGGTAATCAAAACTCTCTGTGCTGTTCTTTTTCTCCCCATTCTTTCAACTATGAGAAGACATTACAGGGATTTGTAGTCTGACACAGTTGGATTTTACTACAAATCCTATAGTCTTAGTACTGACCATGGAAACAAACTAACATTCTGACCCAAAAGATGCACTGTGCCAAACACTCAGACAACTATCTTCCTAGAAACTTCCAACTAAGTATTGTAAGAGATCCAATAGTGCATGGGTGTTTTCGAGCTGGAAATAATCAGGTCATTCTTGAACTTGGAAAACCAAATTGCCAGCCTCTGACATCACAAAAGGATTTCTCTTCTCTGGAACCTGCTCTGCAGAAGTTCATCCAGAGGCTGGACCCTCCAAGGGATACACCCTGGCTCCACCACCTGGTCCTTCTACATGCTGGTCCAGCCTCTGACTAGCATGGATGGGGAGCGTCTGGGAATCATTGAGGGGCGAAGGGAAGTGGCAAACAAGGAGGGTTACGGGTGTGGGTGGGAGCAAAGCCACAGCTGCAGTCTTCAGAGATCATGTGGGTGGGTCCTGAGACTGAGGCTCCAACAGGATTTGAACCCAAAGAAATCTGGCTGTTTGACTTCTCAAAGAAGGAGGTAGTCAGTCCCTGTCAACACTGGCCTGAAGCTTCTCCAAATGATGTTTTCCCAGCACACCGAGGTAGAAGGTTGCTTGGTTGCCCTAAATCTTGAAGTTGGTCTGTTCCTAACAATCTTTCTGACATGCATGTCTCAAATATTCAGCGTGGTCCAGAAGTTAGAAATCACTGTATCCATCCAGATGAATGTACACAGATGTTTCTGACTTCATTCTCACATGGAAAAAAAAATAATTGAATTGCTCTTTCCCATTTTGGGATATTTTGATTTAGTTTACTGGGAATTTTTCTGGCTAATATACAGCTGAAATTTTGAAACTTCCCAAGAATGATACATTTTAGCTGTTCTGCATAAACAGATGTGACCACCATCTATTCTAGATCTAGAGCTTTGCTATTCCAGGAACCAGCAGCGTCAACATCACCTGAGAGCTTGTTAGAAAGGCAGAATCTCAGGTCTCACCTTAGACCTACTGCATCAGAATCTGCTTTCTAACAAGATCTTCAGGGATTTGTGTGCATACTACACTTGAGAAGCTCTGATCTGGGGGACCACATCCTTTGGCTGCTGCTCCAGGAACATCCAGCTCCTCCTTCACCCCATATAATTTCTTGATTATAGAACCATTTTTCAACAAACATAAAGACTGGTTTTGAAAAGCAACCCCAAATAGACAAACTCACGGCCTCATACAGCAAGAACTCAATTAGGTATGGGTAGAAGTTTACCTGGAAGGGTGCATGGTTGAATTATGTCCCCCTAAAATATATATTGAATTCCTAGCCCCAAATTCCTCAGAATATAACCTTATGTGCACACTTAGTTCAATATGACTGGTGTCCTTATAAGAAGAGAAGAGACACACAGGGAGAAGACGG
The DNA here is from genome assembly GCF_002776525.5 of Piliocolobus tephrosceles. Classification (NCBI taxonomy): domain Eukaryota; kingdom Metazoa; phylum Chordata; class Mammalia; order Primates; family Cercopithecidae; genus Piliocolobus; species Piliocolobus tephrosceles. The sequence continues at coordinate 31,896 of NW_022308138.1, read as the reverse complement.
CCATGTGATGATGGAGGCAGAGATTGGAGTGATGTATCTACAAACCAAGGAACGCCAAGGGTTGCCAGCAACCACCAGAAGCTAGGAGAGAGCCAAGGAGGATTCTCCCCTACAGGTTTCAGAGGGAACATGACCTTGCTGACACCTTGATTTTGAACTTCTAGCCTTCCAAATTGTGAGACAATAAACTGTGGTTTTCAGCCACCCAGTTTGTGATACTTTGCAATGGCAGCCCTAGAAAACTAACATCGATGGGAAAGGGGCTTAATGGACTCATGCTATCTACAAGAGTCTCCACTCCTTTCTTGGCCCCAAATGAGAGCTGCAGTGTCTCCTGCAAGGGGCCCCTCCTTCATGATTCAGGGCTGAAGAATCTGTAAGCACTATTGCTATCTCTGGTGATAACATCACAGAAACTTTTCCAGCAGTAGGAAGCAAACAGAAGTCAAGTATTGAAAAATGCCTCATATACCCCTGCCCCACCCTGTTTTAAGCACTCTGGGAATGGAAGGAAGTAAAAACACAAACGGTCCTCAGAGCCTAACTCCCTCTTCAGGAACTCAGCCATCAAGCTGGCTGGATTGATGAGGAGGATCCTACAGAAAATATCCCTTATCTGGCCTCTTTTTAGCTCTGTTCCTCTTATTGTAGCAAGGATCTTAACTGGTTTGGTTTATTCCATTGAATGCCATGCGGAACTTTCTGCTGTTCTTCAACATCACTGATGCATTGTAACCCTGAACCTCAGACTGAAAGGGGAAATCCTGCCTGGTGCCCTTTCTCAAGATACCAAATGTATGTTTTTTCATTTTCTCTTATCCCTCCCTGTTGTTTACCAAGCATTTCGAAAGATCTCAAAGCCAAAAAGAACCTCAATAAACATCTGGTCCAATTGTCTTACACATGATGAAATGGAGGTCCAGAAGGTCAAATGCTAGATGGCAAAGCCAACATAAAAAAAAAAAAAAAAAAAAAAAAAAAAAAAATACGGAAAGAAAGAAAAACCCTTAGACCATCCAGCTCCCAGTCTCTGCTAGCTTCATGGCCACAGCACAGTAAATATACTGCCTCTTGACAAGTTTTCATCTGAGGCAAAGTTTAGACCACAACAACAACTTGAGCCCAGCCTTTGAAGTTGAACAGACCTCAATTTGAGTTCTAAATCTTCCATCTAGATGTTGGGTGACCCTGAGCAACCTAACCTCTTGGTTTCCTCATTCCATGTAGTGGGGACACCACCACCTATCCCGAAGACTGCTGTGATGATTGATAAGATAATCTATGGGAAGTTCCATGTCAGTTGGGATGGCTGGTTTCAGCTCACAAGTAAAAGAGAGACTATTTCTTTTTGTGGCTCCCTCTTGGGAGTGAAGAAGCTTTTCCCAGAAGCCCCCTCAGCAGCTTCCTTCAGTCTCATTGGCTAGAGTTGATCATGTGTCCATTTAAGGAGAATAGGAATAACCTTAAGCCAATCAGGCATCCCTGAAGAGGTGGATGACATTAACTTCCCCCAGGACACATGGCTGAAAAAAAATGCGCAGTTCTGTTAGAAAATAAGGCAGAATGCATGCTAGATAGGCAAGAAGCCGTGACAATTACAATAAATGTTTTCCATTAATTTCTGACAAAGTTTTTGTGGCAGCAACTGAGGGATTCTCTTCCTTCCCCCACCATGCCATTTCATTCAAAAGGAGTTTCCTGACATTCCTGCTGTAGCATCCCGCTGTTCCTCTGGAAAACATGTCAACTCAGCTATTCATCCCTGGTGACTCACCAAATATGTAAGCTGCCCCAACTCCACAGTTATACCAGAAGTAAATATCTGAGGATAAAACCATCCATGTGAATAGTGCTTTCAAGTTTACAAAGTTCTTAGACATATTTAATGTGAGCTTTTACATCTAAGGAAAATGAGGATCAGGGAGCAGTGAAGGGACTTGCCCAAGGTTCTTACCTAATAGGTGGCCATGCTATGTCTAGAATGAGACCCCAAATGCAGCGCACTTTCTGCAACTCTGCATTGGCACAAGGAATCCTAGGTAGAAATTTGGCATATATGGCAGTCAGCAGCTAGAAAGATAATTGGTGCCAACTGCCTTGTGGGGTTCTACAGTCTGAACCCTAGGATACCCATTCTTTCAAGATCCATTCACTTTCTAATCCAAAATATTCCTAGAAATAGAGATACAACTTCTCTCTGTTCAAAGTAGAACGTCCCATTTAGCAAACATTTATATAGCACTTGCCCTGTGCCAGGCATTATGCAATGTACTTTACAAGTATTAATTTACTTAATCCCATTTAGTTCTATCTGCTTAGAAGTCCCAATGTCCTGAGGTCATACATGTTTCACAAAAGTCTTGTATGATTTATTTCATTGGCAATCTACCAAAGGATGAGGTCCCAAAACAGTCCAGAGTTCAGGAACAGATCAAACTTTCAGGCAAAAATCTCTTCCATCCTTTGTCCTACTCTTGCACTAGAAACAATCTATGCCCAAATTGCCCAGTCAGAACAAACACATGTAAACAATCACACTGCAGTCTGCAATTACTTGAGGAAAATTCTGGATTGTCCTAAACTTATTATAGGACATAATCGTTTTGTCATTCCTTTTTCTATTTTAGCAGATTATAATCTTCCTTAAAAGGCAAGGGAGCTTTCTGGTTCAAGTTTAGGAGGACCAAAGGGCATTGGTTGGTACTGCTTTCCTGTCAACATTCTTAATCTTCCTGTTGGTATTTTAAAATAACAGGTCAGTCATGAAAATTATAAACGGTACAGTGTAAAAGTCCCTGTGAAGTGCTGCCGTTTGCAAGAAGAGGGCTTTCTGACAGTTGAGAAGTCATAATATGCCTCCCTGCTTTTCATGTGACAATAATTACTATCTAAGCTCTGAAGTGTTTATTCCCACAGCCAGGAAGACGACATTTATAACAGGTTCCAGCCGTGAACCATTACTGTTTGCAATATAGAATCCCCATTTTTCAGTAGGGAAGGATAAGGCCTTCAAAGTGTAAAAAGAGAGCACTTAAGATGTTTTTGGCTTTTTCCATTTAACAGTCTGGGATATCCCTTCTAAGGAGGATACGATCAAAAGCCTCACATTCTTGCAAAAACAAGTCACAGTTTTACAGACTTGATTAAGTACCAGTCGGTGCCTTTTTACCTCTTAGTCTTTTTTCTCTCTCTGTTTGTCCTTTTGAAATTAAAATTTGCCATAGATATGATAAACCAATAAAAATTACTGCCCCTCACACATTGAGGAACTAGAGGAAATTCTGTTAAATTCTAAGAAATTTTGCTTATTTGAAAACATGGTACAGCTTGCTAAAATAAATTGCCTTTGATTAAAAAGACTGTTACAAATAGGCACTCCTCTATAAAATGCCAAATGAAGAAAATTAAAATTTTCTTCAGGCATACTGTCTATGCCAATGCTTCTGAGACTTTAGCATGCATAAGAATTTAGCAGGTTGTTAAAACACAGATTCCTACCCAGCCCCGGAGAATATGATTCAGTAGGACTGGTGTGGACCCCAAGGTTCTACAGCTCTAACAAACACCCAGTTGATGATGCTACTGCTGCTAGTCTGGAAACCACCCTTGGAATAGCACTGTTCTATACTAATAGCCTATTCAGTGAAGGCTGAAATTCCACCTTTGGAGATCCCTTTCCTGGGATAAATAAATGTGCAAAAAATATACTAACCCATGTTATCGACTAAAGTAACTAAAGCTGTATTATAAATTTGGGTTTCAATTCAATTAAGAAACTTACTTTGCTGCCTTGTACTGCATCAGCTGTAGACATCAATCTTAACTTTAAGAAGTATTCAATCTATACAAGTATATAAATAATAAGGCAAATTATAACAAGGCTGTGATATAACAAATACCAAAAATAAAGTGCAAAAATCCTATGAGGATATCATTTTCAGGGGATATCAAAGTGAAGATAAGTAGTCAGAAAATAGTCAAAGAATGCTTATAGAGAAAGCTTGCAAGATACTTTACAGTTTGCCATAGAGCTTTCATATAATCTCATTTATCCCATAGAAAAGGCCTATGAGGTAAATATGACTTTATCTATTTTATAGATGAAGAAACAAAGGCTAAGAGCGCTAAAATAATTTGTCCAAGTTACATTAAAAACAAATGAGTAAGATTTTAAGTGATGAAGCTAAGATGAAAGTCATCCCTGGATAAAGAAAGAGCTGGAAAAGAGAAAGGAAATTATAAGGGTCTGATAGTAACAAGAATATGAATAGTAAAAAAATGACATTATCTGCCCACTTAATAATGCCAGGCACAGTACTAACAACTTAATACACATTAATGGATTCCTAAAAAGGAATCCCATAAAATAAGTATTATTATTATCCCCGTTTACCAAGGAGGAAAACTGAGGCACAGAGAGTGTAAGTAACATGTCCAAGGTCACATAGCTGATAAGTAGCTCTGCCAGAATTGGCACCCAGCTCTCTTAGTGTTTTACTAGAGAGCAAGGGGTATACTGGAAGACTAGGAACTTTGATGCTACAGGTGAGGGGCAGATAAGATTAGAAAAGGAACTATCTACCTCAGAAATGTTGAATTTGATATGGTATGCAAAGGGGAGTTAATGAAAATTTTGTTTTGTTTTATTTTAAATATGAGAGTAAAAAGACCAGAAATCTGTTTCAGAATGATATCTCTGGAAACAGAGTCTAGGATGGTTTAGAGGGGGACAGAGAAGGCCAAATTAATCAGTTATTACTTCCAGGATTCACCTGAGAGCTGGAGCCAGAAGACTGTGACAAGCCTCAAATAAGTATTGAATCTCAGGAAGGTGGGAGAAAGGGCTCCAGAAATGAGATTTTGTTCAAGAGGACACACTGCAGAGAGGCATCATGACCAACCCTAAGGGCTGGGGACCTCAAACAGACCTTAGAGAAGCCTAGAATCCTTGGGTTGGTGTGATACTTTACAGTTTGCCATAGAGCATGCATATAATCTCATTTTGTCTTTAGAATAAGCCTGTGAAACAGATATCACCTGCCCTATTTTGTTTTTCATTTTCTGTTCATTTGTTTGTTTGTTTGTTTTTGTTTTGAGACAGGGTCTCATTCTGTCACTCAGGCTGGAGTGCAGTGGTGTGATCGCTGCTCTGCCTCCCAGGCTCAATCGATCCTCTCGCCTCAGCCTCCTGAGTAGCTGGGACCACAAGTTCACACCATCACACTCAGCTAATTTTTGTATTTTTTGTAGAGACAGGGTTTCGCCATGTTGCCCAGGCTAGTCTCAAACTCCTGGGCTCAAGTGATCTGCCCACCTCAGCCTCCCAAAGTGGTGAGATTACAGGCGTGAGCCATCACACCCACCCCGACCCCCAACCACCACCACCCCATTTTGTAGATAAAGAAATGAAGGCTTGGAGGGTGAAAAATAATTTGTCAAAGTTACAAAGCAAGGAAGGCCAGAGCCAAAGAATTAAGTTCAGAGTTTACGTTACACTTTCCTGAAAGAAAATATTGGACATGTTTCACACGTTGGCTGACAGCCCTGATGGTGGTTCCCTGTGGCAGCAGGTCATAGGGCCCTGATGGCAGTCAGTAAAAAGAGACTTCCAAGATCAAATAAGATGAGATTAAATTGGGTTGTCACCTACAGAACTGCTCAAAGCCTCCAATGTATGTAGGCATTGCAAAGCTATAAAAAAGGAGGCTGTACTATACATCATTTGCCAAAAAGAAAATATTGGCATATGAAAGCTTTACTTTTTGCAGAATACATTATTAACCATGGGGTACAATGTGTACCTTCCCTGAACCCTTCCCTGAGGAAGTTATTCTCAGTAAGGTCATCATATGATTGCTTGCTGGATCAAGAAGTGAATCCATTGGATGCTTTCAGCACTTCCATGATTCTATATGTGAGGCCTGACACTGACGCACATAATAAAGGCTTGTTGCTTTAGAAAAAAAAAAAAAAAAGTATCCCTCACTATCTGAACTTGTTATACAAACTCTCGCTATCTGAACTCAGGAACCAAATAGATTTGGGAAAGCATAGAATACTTGTATATACTTCTCTCAGATGAGATACACATTTCTTAACTTCCTGGGGGGGATAGGGAATATAAGGTAAACCTTTATGGAAATATGTTACTAAACACATAATAGGCTATGGTGAGTCAATTGCCTGACTGCATCATTCCCACCCTTCTTTATTCATCTGTTTGTTGGAGGGGACTGGAAACCTGCAAACTACATTTCCCAGACTCCCTGGCCTGTTGGCCTCAGGTTAGGTTCTGCCAATGGGAAGGAATGAGGGGAGATAGGAAGGTAGAAGGACAAGAGAAGATATTTTTCTCCTGCTTCTGGTGGCATCTCTGACTCAGCAGATGGCCTTCTATTTTTCCAGCAGCTGTGATGATGGGCAATTGCTGGTGGCTGCCAGCCACTGGGTGCTACAGTGACATTAGCAGATCTTGACATGATGGGCAACTGCAGGCTCCAGTGGCCTTTGGTGTTTTCAAGAGTGACAAGATTCCAAAAGCTGCAGCAGTGGATAATTTCAGTGACAAATATGCTCCTGAGCTCTGAAAACATCACCTCTTCCCTTTTGTTCCTCTAGTCCTAGTAATGGTTCCTCCAGTCCCTAGGGTAGCTTCCTACAGTGGCTACTCTCTGTGGTACCTAACTTCCCCTTTTTGCTCCTTGCACTTTGCCAGTACTTTTGTAAACAATTTCCTATATCAAATTCCCTCTGAAATACCTAGACTAATTCTGTTTTCCTAACTGAGCACTGACTGATATACTCACACAACTAAGTTTTCCCATGTTATTGCACTATTTCTCAAACTTTCCTATAGAAGCCCTTCTCAAGGTAGAGAAGGATGAAGGTAATTTCTATTTTCCCCACATCTGGCATCTGATGGTTGGTCCCAAAGCAGTTTCCAAAAGCAGGAAATATGTTTTCAATCTTTTGTTTCATCTTAAAAATTTTTATTTTCATATAAAATAGACCTCACAGATTATTTCACATGAAAGATGCATCAAGTTTATTCTGTGGTTTCGCTTACCCTGGCCTGTCATCCACCTACTGGTGCAAATATCTCAGTTTGAAAAGCAAGAAATCCAAGTGCCATCTAAGACCCTCTTAGCAATAAGTCACCAAAGGACTGGCTCCTCTCTTTAGAGAGCAAACTCTGGAAGGCACCTTGGCAAAGTGGAAAGTGTATGGGCTCTGGAACCAGACAGTATGGGTTCCAATTCTAAGAGATATTTATTAGCTGTGTGACTAAAGGCCAATTTTTTTTAGCCTCTCTGAGCCTTAATTTCTTTGTCTATGAATTAAAGCTAGGAATCTCTACCATACCAGGTTGTTGTGAGGATTTGCTATAATATAGGAAAAATGATTGGGACCTTCTAGACACTTAACAAATGGTAAATTGCTATTGCAATTATCTGCTAATGCATATGGCAGCCTTTCCTGGTTGGCATCCAAGCTCCTCCTCTCTGTAGCTCTTGGGAATGAAAATGAAGCCAACAGCCCACTCCCATATTCATCAGCTAAAAGAAGACTTCATAGAAATTGATACTTGTTTCTCATCAGGAAAAGGATAGGACCCCTTGATCCACTGACTTACTTTTAGTCAGCCGTAATCTCCCCTAACAGGGAAGTGTTTCATGAAGGGGGTCAATAGTGACACCTCTACGACCATTATCATTTGTGCTGCCTCTCATTGTTTTCTTACATTCCAGAATGCCAAATAATGTCTGGAAACCTAGGCACAGCTTCTGCCCAGTAGCTCATAATATAAATATACTTTTCTATAATTGTAGGATGTGTACATCCGACGCTGAAACCACACTGGCTGTGCCACATTTGACTCCAGGCAAAAATTTAAATAAAATGGGTAACCTGAGCTTCAAACATTTGGGAGATGGGTATGCTTTGGGTTTGGTGAGAATTTTTGTCCTTTATCTCTAGGTGAAATCTTCACTGTTATCAGAAGCTGTAATAGTCATAAACAGCAATAAAGCTGTCAAGAAATGCATGACTTCAAGATGCTATATTTAAATGACACTTACTTTGAAATGCTTACATTTATGAGATAGAGAGTATGAGTCCTAACTCTTTGCATGATCTCCTGTCATTCCTTCTCTCCTATTATGCCCATAGTTATCTCTTCATCACTAAATTCTCATTGGGCTAGTATCGGTAGACCCTGTTTTAAATTTTAGATAAATGACAATAAACCAGAATGAATTAGATCTTAGATCTTCAAGTTTTATTCTAAATGATTGTGAAATAAGTGGTCAATTGGAAGAGGGAAAGGAGGGCTTGGTACACTTAAAAAATAGCAGGTACTTGCTTTGTAGAGCAATAGAATTTTTTATTTTATAAAAATTAATGAATTCTGTTTGCTTTAAAAATGTGATCAGCATACCTACATCAGCATTTCAGTAGTCCAATACTTCCATTTAGTTGATTAATAATTTTAGTAAATTTAGACACTTCAAAAGATGATCCATTTATTCATTCAAGGAATAAATATTTGTTGAGCACCTACTGTGTGTCAGGCAGTGTAACAGGTAAAGACTGATATAATTCTTGCCATTGTGGAACTTAGAGTCTATTGGGGTAGGTATTCCTAGTGGATTGAATAGTCGTCAAAGGTGACTCCAAGTTTCTGGCTTGTGAAACTGGGTAGATACTGATATATTTACTGAGTTAGGTTATGCAGGAATTGGAACAAGTTTGAGATAAGTTTGGGAATATGTTGAATTTGAGGTACCATTAACCCAAAGGGGGTCTAGAACTAAGAGGAGATGTCTGAGCTAAAGTTTAGCATTAAAATATGATTAATCTCATCTAACAATACATTAACAGTCATGACAACCTTCTTTCTTCCTTTTTAATCTTTTCTAGAGATGGAATCTCGCTCTGTCACCCAGGCTGGAGTGCAGTGGTGCACTCATAGCTCACTGCAGCCTCAAACTCCTGGACTCAAGCAATCTTCCTGCCTCAGCCTCCCAAGTAGCTAGGACTACAAACCTGGGCCACTATAACTTTATAGTTATAGCCATCTCCTGGCTAATTCTTTTTTAATTTTTGTTATAGAGACAGGGTCTTTCTATGTTGCCTAAGCTGATGACAACTTTCAATCAGCAATAATTGTGCTTTGATTAAAATCTCATTAGCTGCAATATCACCTCTGCACAAAACTTGTCACAACAATTTTGCATTCCATGTATACCTTATAAGGTTATCCACTGCCAATATTTAACAGCCTAAGTGGAAATACAGATGCATATACACCATTCCATAGGTAACAAAATTTCAAAAGGAAACCTGATTTGTTGATGAGAACACATGGACAAATAGAGGGGAACAACACACACTGGGGCCTATCAGAGGGTGGAGGATGGAGGGTGGGAAGAGGAAGAGGATCAGGAAAAATAACTAATGGATACCTGGGTGATGAAACAATCCGTACGACAAACCCCCGTGACACATGTTCACCAGTATAACAAACCTGCACATCCTGCACATGTACCCCTGAACTTAAAAGTTAAAAAATTAAAAAACAGTAACAGAAATAATTCACAAATCACACACGCACACACAAACCTGATTTGTTGTGATTCTTGTCTTCCTCTCGTTAATTGTAATAGTAACATTTGTTGAGTGTTTTCTATATGCCAGGCATTCTAAGTGCTCGCATGTATTTTAATTCTTTCAATCTGTATAAAGATTATTTAAGATAGATATTGATATTATCATGTCTGTTTTACAGATGAAGAGGGTGAGCCACAGACAGAATGAGTAACTGGTCTAAGATTGGCCACCCAATCAGTAGCAGAGATGTGAGTCAAGCCAAAGTGGTCCATATCCAAAGCTAGTGCCCATAACCACTACACCACACTGCCCCACAAAGGGAGGCATTCAACACCCACAAGGATTTCTAGACACAGGGAGTACTCCAAAATTCTAAAGTAGTCCCACTTGACCCAGCTCACCATCTCTAGTCATACAATTCTCCACCCTCCAGGTTCCCGTGCTTTTAGAAAAATACATTCCCTAAAGTGGCAGCAATGATTGCTTCTTCAAATGTTTTTAAGTCTTTGTGCTGCTGGCTCAGATGGTTTTGTTGCTGGCACAGGAAAGCAATAAAGCCAATAAGGAAACTATGAAGAAGAAAGCTTCTCGAAAGAGATCTGAAATCATTTTTCAAAGTATGTAGAAGGGGGAAATGTTTGCAAAACAATAAGATCTGTCTGCAAAACTTTCCAAAAGCTTTAGCAATACCAGGCACTCGACATCTCCAAGAAACCCTTTAATCTCTGAAGATAGTGAAGACTCATAAGCATCAGTGCATTAATAACAAAGGACTTGTTTTTCTATTGAGCAGCTAAAACATATTTCTTTCCTGGGAAATATTTTCTAGATTTCATCATTCCTGGTCATAAATTATGTATTTTTAAATTGTTGTCACTCAGCTGATAGAGTCAGTTGGACAATTATTTTTACAGAGGCATAACTTGACAGTGATTTAATATCACAAACTTCACTGTGCCTGCTCTAAGTTTGTCATTTGAAAATAAAATCATTTGAGAAAAGTGAATTCATCTTGCACAGAAAAACTATGATGAAATTGTACTGTCTTTCACACAGCCCTGGGTAAGGTTCCAAACTCATGTTTCTTTTATCTTATTGGTAAATCCCCCTCAAATCAAAGTTGTCTTAATGCCTATTCCTTCTTTTTATATTTTTCTTTTTATCTATTGTCTCCCTCCACCTACCTTATCCATCTTATCTCCTACTCCTCCTTCTCTCCTATTCTCACCTTCCATCTTCCTAACTCGTAGTCTTTACCCTTCTCAATTCCGAAAAGAATTAAATCATGTACATGTATCATGTTTTCAACTTTCACCATTGGTATACAGCAGGAGTTGGAAAACTACAGCCTGCTGACCAAATGTAGCCCTCTGCCTGTTGTTATAAAGTTTTGTTGGAACACAGGCAAACGTATTTGTTTTCATACTGTCTATGGCTGTTTTTCGTGGTACAAGAGCAGAGTTGAATAGTTGCAACTGAGACCCTATGGCCTGCAAAGCCTGAAATATTTACTATATGGACCTATACAGAAAAACTTTGCTGACCAAAGTATACCCCTCAGCCTCTAGCAGCCAGATTTCCAGGGTCTTTGGACACATCTCTCTAGGTCAGGGGCCTGGATCACAATTTGGCTACCTTGTGACCCTAGAAAGTCACTTACCATCTCTGTGCTCCAGTTCCCTCAGTCCCCCCAAAAGTCATTTTTGCCCCTATTTCAGAAGGTCACGGCGATCATACATAAAATTACATTCTCAATATATGAATGGGGAAAGGTATTAAAACACTGTAACTTCATATCCCAAGAAAATGGTTTTCCAGTGGGCATCATCCTGAAAAGCATAAATGACCTGGGCAGCAAATAGACCTTCCACTTGAGATATTCCAATCTCAATATTTATCTTTAACTGCTCACTCACCTTCATACTCTCTCTCTCCAGATGTGAGTGAGAGTTCACTTGTGATAAGGAAGCATAAGGCCAGCTTCACATACTCCCTGCAGAAGGAATTCGGCGGCTGAGTCCACCCAGGGAGCTACTAGGCCCAGCACCAACATGAGACCCCATAGCTAGCTGCCAGAAGTTTGTGCTGGCCATGGCTGCTTGAAGTTTATTCTTTAGCTGCTGTTTCCTCAAGATGTTCCCAGGTTTCCACTCTTGGGCTGAGGCTGCCACCCTGCTTGTTATACTTCAATTTATGAAGCCTAGTGTTGTCATTCAAGCTGTTTAAGGATGACATTGTTTCTCCTCAAACTTACTTAGCAAAATGATCCCCTTGTGAAAACATGGATATGGTACTGAGAGCCTTTGTGGAGATCATGTACATATATTTTGGGATTCTTTCTCACCTCTTCAACGGAATATTGGAGAATAAACACCCTCTACAGCTATCACAAAATGGCAGTCATCAATATGGCATCATCTTCAGGTCTATAATGAGGAACAATTTGAGAATAGCCCCAATGGGCTCCCTTCCTATATTCCCTATTTGACTGAAGGTGTGAAAAGACTCAGGTGAAAATGTTAATGTTACTTAGAAGAGTCCAGGCTTTAACCTGTGTCCACTCCGAATTCCCAACAGCTAGCAAAGTTCTGACAAATTTGATATGGAGGAAAGAAATGAGAAAGTCCGGGAGTAAGGAACATGGGAGAGAAGGGCATACCACATGCCTGCATAAAGGGTGTCACAAGGACACAGCTAACCCAGCAAGGGACTCCTGCAGAAGACTGCTGTCCACATGTAGCAGGAAGGTGCAAGCACCGGGTTCTTCAAGGCCTCCTAGCTCTTGCTGCTCAAGGCATGTGCATCACCTGGGAGCGTGTCAAAGATGCAGAATCTTAGGCCCTATCCCAGACCAGCTGTACTTTAAGGAGATCCCCAGGTGATTCATACTTGCATTAGAGTTGAGAAGCGCTGCCCTAGGGCAGGCTCAATAGTAAAAAGGACTTGTGCCAGTTTTTAAGTTGTTGTCCAGTTACAAATTTATTCTCTTAGCTCCAAACCTGCTCTTCTATGCTCTTTTCTGTGACGCTGACGCTGGGGCTCCATAAAGCACATTTCTGCTTTGCCAGCTGCACCTTTTTCAGCTCTGCCAGCCAGATACCACCTCCCAGGAGTCCAGCCCCAAAGGCCCCTCCTCCGAGCTCAGAGACTTCAGCACCAGCTGAGAGGTGCCCACCCTCAGAGCTCTGAGTTTCAGCAGTATGGGACCCCTCCTCTAAGTTTCTAGATTTTGATATTTCCAGCTTCTTCCTTTGTTCCCTCAGCCTCAGGAGTGGGGTTCCTGCACTTGCTACCTCTGAAGTTCCTTCGTGTTCTCTTTTTGCCCTTTCAATTACCTAGTCAACAACAACTTTATACTTTGTTTTCATTAACAATGTCTTTCTATGAAAACCTCACTATTCAAATACCTGGTATGCCTTCTGTCTCCTGATTGGACCCCAAGGTAATCCACCAGAACTAGTCCAGGGATAGGCTGCTCCCACGGGGCTACCAGACAACTTTCTATTGCACCCTCCTCACCACAGAGAAAGCCCAGAAAGAATAACACACCCCACAGCCCCCAAAGAGAGGCCCCTTTTGCCCCAGAGGATGTGCCAGCTGTGCTTAAGGGCCAAAGCTAAACCCAGACAGGAAGCGTGGGCAGAGAAGTGGGCCAGAGAAAGAGGCCCCTGGGTTGCTGGCCCACACGTGGCTCAGAGCCCTCAGAAGCCCTGCTACTTCGCACTGTCGAACTTCCCCCAGCTCCTCTGTGCCACTACCTAGTCCCACTATGAGAGAAGGAAACTGGTGTTCAGCAAAAGGAATAGCTCCTTTCTTGGGTTGGAGTGGGGGTGCTGGGGAGCCTCCCCCCACAGCAGCCGGCAATGCAAACAAGGAGTTGAAAGGAGCGGCTACACATTTTGCTAAAGCAGAGGTGAGTGGGGAAAAAAAGTGGGGGCTGGAATTTAAGCATGCCCAGTCCCAACACAGAGACATGCAGGAGTAGAAAGACATAGGGTGGTTCTCTGCAGTGTGTCATCTCATCAGGAAGTAACAGTCCCCTCCTAGGGCAGAGGCACACCAGAAATGATGGATTCTGCCTGCTCTCCTCAGCTCTTCACAAGCAAGAAGTTGTCAGGAATATTCAATTAAAAGGAAAGCCAAAACACCAAAACAAAACAAAAAAAGAGCCAGAGTGTTTAAATTGCAAAACCTATTTGCAAAAAAAAAGGCCTAACAATAATAAAGAAAAAATAAAGACTGATAGTAAACACCAAATGGAGCAAGAATTATGTAATTTGATGGAAACTAGCATAATGAAGAGAAACGGAATAAAACAAAAGAAAATACAGATTTTCAAGGAAATCAAACCCAAATTAAGAGTTCTTAATTTCCTTGTGAGTTTTTAAACTACTTAAAAGTATTATTGCTATGAACCATCTCTCTATACATTATTTAGAAGAGACCACTTCACATGTGTGACCCCTACTATGTGCCAGGGATTTGGGTTACGATGCTGAATTTTAACATCAGTGAGTTTTCTGTCATCTGCCAAATAAAACGGTTATTACCATCCCCACTTTAGGAGGAAAATAAAGCTCAGAGGTCCTGAGGCTTACTGGATATTTGGGTGCATGGACAAATGGAATTGGGCTGCAGACTCCATAAGCTGTCTTCCATACCAGGCAGCGTCCTCCCAACAATTTACTTGTGGGTTACTGAAGTCCTCCACTTTTTTTACAGGCTGCCTCATTTATTGTTTCCTGCATGTTGATTAAAACATTCAGCTTTGCTGGATTTGATTATGCAAGTAGTCTGTTACATAACCCGACTTTGGTTCTACTCTTTAAGAATGGAATTTCTAGCCACCGAGAATCTGTAGTTCCTTGCTCATCATAAAGGAATCTTCATTTATGATCTCTTTTGCCAAGTATACCCTCAAGTTTTATCTGTACAATGGAGCTTATTGCCTGATAAAATTATGTGCAACCTCGGGATGGAAACTGCAAAGTGAATTGTAACTAAATCATTAGGTAGCACACGCCTCGTTTTTGAAAGCCTCTCCATTCGTGATGATGCTGTCTAAAGACACCACCAAGTTGTCAGTTCTTACTTTTTTTTGTTGGTTCTTATAAACAGACTTCATGTTTCATTATACCAATCGTATGAATGTCAACTAACTTGTCCTCTGGAGCAGTGGTTCTCACACTTGAGCGTGCACCAGAATCCCCTAGAGGGCTTGTGAAAACAGATCACTGGACCTCAGCCCCAGAGTTTCTGGGTCAGCAGGTCTGGGATGGAGCCCACACATTTGTATTTCTAACCAGTTCCCCAGTGATGCTGATGCTGCAGTTCTGGAGTCCATACTTTGAGAACCACAGCTCTATAGGAAGGCTATAGAAAATGAACTAGCCATCCTCACCTTTCTTCTTTAGTAATGAAACCCTGATTTTAATTCGGGGTGGAAATGCCTCTAGCTAAAAGATTCTATTTCTCAACCTCTCTTGCAACTTGGTATGGCCACGTGACTAAGTTCCAGCCTGTGAGCTATAAACAAAAGTGTTGTGTGGGAATTCCAGGAAGGCTGCTTGAGGGAAGCTGAGTCACTGGGAAGAGGTCTGTGCTATGTAGCCCCTATGATGCTACCTCCTGGGATTTAGGCCCTCGTACAATCCCCTCCGCTTGAGTGTGGGCTGGATTTCTAATGGGAGAAGCCAGCTGCCATATCATAAGGCAGCCCTGTGGAGGGGCCTACATAAGTGAACTTGAAAGGGGACCTTGTGAGGCCTGCCAACAACTGCAGAAATGAGCTCAGAAGTGGATCCTC
This sequence comes from Piliocolobus tephrosceles, assembly GCF_002776525.5. Classification (NCBI taxonomy): domain Eukaryota; kingdom Metazoa; phylum Chordata; class Mammalia; order Primates; family Cercopithecidae; genus Piliocolobus; species Piliocolobus tephrosceles. The sequence goes on along the minus strand of NW_022308138.1, from coordinate 16,481 downwards.
CCCAGTTGAGCTAGAGATGACTGCAGCCCCTGCTGACACCTTGATTGCAGCCTGGAAGAGCATGAGCCACGACCACACAGCTAAGCTGCTCCCAATAATAAGCCACAGACACCATGAGATAGTGTTTATCATATCCAGCCCTCAAGTGTTGGGGTAATTTATTACACAGCAATACACCACTAATCCAGAACCCCTTGACCCTCCTCAGCTGTTTCATTCTGCTGGCCTCATACCTTGGTACAGGAGTGAGAGCTGCACAAGCCTCTCTCCACCATAAGGACAGAACCCACAGGATGAGTATGGCAGAGTCAAATGCAGGCATCTAAGTCCTGTGGATACCTGAAAGCCAACATAAGGCTGCACACTTCCTGACTCTTTACATGAGGGAGAAACAGACTCCTCTCTTATTGAAGCTTAAAAAAAAAAAAAAAAAAATGTATGCCTGGCTCTCTTCCTTTCATCAAGTCTCTAAAATAGCAATATAATTTTTAATAGACACTTAGCTCTTGCTATGTGCCAGACAGCGTCTAACTGCTTTACAGATATGAACCCATGAAATTCTCGTCACAACCCTATTGTGAGTTCCACTTTGCAGATGAGTAACCTGGAGTTCAGAGAGGTTAAGTGACTTGCTGAAGGTCACCCAGCTAGGAAGTGGCAGAGCCAGGATTACAACGCAGGCACTCTGGCTGCAAAATCTGTGTTTTTAGCCATGAAGCCCTGTTGTGTTAACATTTACTAAGCACTTCCTGGGTGCCAAATGTCATGCTAATTGCTTCACACTTTTTACAGATGAGGAAGATGAAGCTCAGAGAGGGTTAAGCACCTTTCTCAAAACCACAGTCTAGAAGTGGCAAGTTGAAATTCAAATCTACATTTCTTTGCTTCTAGGGCCAGCACTCTTACTACTTAGGAAATGACGCTTCTATTCTGGGCTTCATTTGTCTTCAAGCATTCCCAGTGACTGTGTCATCTAGCCCAGCACTCCCCAAACTTGACTGTGCTTACAGATCACCCAGGGTTCTTGGTATATAGAGATTTTGACTCTATTTATCAAGTAGATATGAACTTTGGCCTGAGAATCCGCATTTCTCACAAACCACCCACCGCCTCTCTTACCAGGTGACTGTAATGGTACTGGTTCAGGGACCACACTTTTCATGTCGGGATCCATTTCCCCCTAAACTTCAAGCCTTATGGGAACATCACCTCTCTTGTGGTAGTGGTCCTTCTAAATTCAGGCCAGTCAACTCATTCCCTCCTGTCTCATGTGGACTTCCTGTCTCTTCTGACTGCAGGGGCTGCGTTTCTCCTGGAAGGATGGAGGAGACTGACATTCTCCTTAGCAAGTCTTGACCTTAAGTGGCTATAAAACAAGAGGGAACTGGAGGAGGTGGTCAATTAAGTTCTTTCCAGCTCTAAAAGTTCTTGATTTTGTGCACAATATGATTTTCTGCCACTTCCCACACCTTTGTACTTCTCTGATGAAGCAACAAAGTAATCTGAATTACCACATAATTAAATGCATCTAATTTGACACAGGGAAAATCAGTGTGTCCAACAGAGAAGCGAAGAAATTTGCCAGGTTGTACAGCTAAGGGGCTGGTGAGCTGTGACCAGATGCTGGTGTTTCTCAGGCTTGACTATGCCTCTGGGGGTTCGGTTAAAATACAGAGGCTGATCCAGGAGGTCTGGGACAGCCCTGGAGAATCTGCATTTCTAAACAGTTCTCAGGTAAAGCCGATGCTGCTGGCCCAGGGACCTCACTTTAAGGAGCACAGGTCCAGGGTGCTTTTCTCACACCACTGCTCTCCTCGCCAACTGGGCAACAGCAGCATCAGTAATGTAGCCCCCATGCACAGAAGAGGCAGGAAGAACAAAATGAGGCAGGAAAGAATGAGCCGAGTGGCCCGAATTTAGGAGGACCACTACCACAAGAGAGGTGAGGTTCCCGTACGAAGTTCAGGGGGAAGTGGTTAGAGTCCCTGCGAGGGCTGAGAACACAACAAAAGCAAAGAAGTGCATACACACAGACGCAACTTCCGGCTCTTGGGCAGAGCTTTTCTGGCATTTCTCTGACACACGTGCCAGTCCCCATCCCCACCCCCAACCTCACCGAGCTGATCTTAGCCCTGTAGGCACAAATCTGGGTGGCATCGGGAGTACAGGGGGCCCAGCCTCAGGGGAAGCCCCCAGGAGACAGTCTGACTTTCAGCGTTGGTTCCTATGCATTTAGGAACTTGTGACCTCAATTTAGTCTTGAGTAAATGCCCACTGTGTGCCTAGTACTGTGCTAGGTGCTCTGGGAGATACAAATAAAGTATAAAATATAGTCTCAGGCCCAGGAAGAAATATGGTCTTCCCTACATGCACACGTATGTTTATTGCAGCACTATTTACAATAGCAAAGACATGGAACCAACCCAAATCCCCATCAATGATAGACTGGATAAGGAAAATGTGGCATATATGCACCATGGAATACTATACAGCCATAAAAAGGAATGAGATCATGTCCTTTGTAGGGACATGGATGAAGCTGGAAGCCATCATCCTCAGCAAACTAACACAGGAACAGAAAATCAAATACTACATGTTCTCACTCATAAATGGGAGTTGAACATTGAGAACATATGGACACAGTGAGGGGAACAATGCACACCAGGGCCTGCTGGGGGTGGGGGGTGAGGGGAGGGAGCTTAGAGAACGGGTCAATAGATGCAGCAAACCACCATGACACATGTGTATCTATGTAACAAACCTGCATGTTCTGCATGTGTATCCCTTTTCTTTTTTTAGAAGAAAAAGAAATATGGTCTTTCCCCGATGACTTATGCCTGTAATCCCAGCACTTTGGGAGGCAGGCAGATCACCTGATGCCAGGAGTTAAAGACCAGCCTGGCCAACATGGCAAAACCATGTCTCTACTAAAAATACAAAAATTGGCCCAGTGTGGTGGCGGGCACCTGTAATCCCAGCTACTCAGGAGGCTGAGGCAGGAGAATCGCTTGACCCGGGAGGCGGAGGTTGCAGTGAGCCGAGATCGTATCACTGCACTCCAGCCTGGGCAACAGAGTGAGACTCCGTCTCAAAAGGAAAAAAAAAAAAAAAAACCACACACATGCACATAAAAAATATGGTCTCTACCCTTGAGGAATTTGTCATCTAGGTAGGGGAACCAATGTGAACCAAGCTGGGAATTTAAGAGAGCTTCTAATTTGGCAGTAAGGTACTGGGTGTGCAGTGGGAAGTCTCCGATAAACAAATGGATATGGATCTGAGAAAGTCAGAAAAGGCTTCATGGAAGAGGTGATACCTGAGTCGGGGTCTTAGGTAGATGCAGTCAAGTACTAAAGTAGCGCCAATTCCTCCCTGTTCTCTGTGTCTTCACTCTTTGCCATGAAACTCTGTAGTGCCCCATCCCCGGCCACTTTAATTCTGGACTCAGCCATGTGGCTTGCTTTGGACATTAGGATGTTAAAATTCTTCACACACAAAGCAGGGATCTGAAAAATTGCCTACATAGTTTCACTTGCCTTTTTATGCCTCAGTCACCACCAGGAAAATATGCCCAGGTGTATGCCCAGGCAAGCAGGGCACAGCCAGGTCATCCCAGTTGTCCCAGCCAATAGCCAGCCAGACCCCAGACATAGGACCAAGCTCAGCCAAGGTCAGCAGAGCCACCTAAGCAACCTCCCCAGGGGTACAAGCACTGAGTTCTTATTGTTATATGCCACGGAGGTTCTGTGGCCGTTTTTATGCAGCGTTATTATGAAAACAGGTAACTGATACAATAGGCAATGAGGTTGGAAGGAAAGAATGCTCAAACATTTCCTGCAGTGACTCCTTTAGAAAACTGGCTTTGTGTGGTATTAATTGCTACTTAAAACAAGGTTCCCCTGGTTAAATGCACTTGAGAACCACAGTAAATGAAGATAACAGATTTCTTAACAGGGCCTTGACTGTGAAATTGTGCACTGTGAAACTCCAGGAGGCAGTATTCAGAATGCAATATGTCCCAAACATTTTTTAAAGTGTTCAAGGATATAGGACCTGTTAGTCTCAGCAAATCATGTTTCATTTCACAACTAGCAGATAAGTTGCCCCAGGACAGGAATATTGTCCTTCTCGTCTAGTGTTGTCTCTGGAGACCTAGGGCGATGCTTGCAACATGAGCACCCGGTAAATATGTGTGCAAGGAAGGTAGAGAGGGAAGGGAGAAGGGAGGTAGCACAGATGTGTTGTTTCTTGCCTGTGCTCTTCCCTTTGTACCATTGCTTCTGCGAACCATAAATGTATTGGCATTGTCTACCTGGTGAACCCCAATTATCCTTCAAAACTCAGCTTACAAGTCATCATTTCCCTGAAAACTTCTCTGACCTCCTCAAGCAAAGTTGGATAATTCATTCACCATTATAGATACTGTAAGTACTGTTGCTTCTGTCCACATCCCCCGCAGTGCTGGGGGCTGCATTGTCAATTTCATCTTTCCTACCTTGCCAAGTGTAAAGTCCACCATACTGTATGTGCTTAATGAGTATGCACTGGAAAGAGGCCAGGAGAGAGGGAGAGAGGTAGAAATTAATAAAGCATACTCAGAGATCATTTTCATAATAGCAAATGGTTGGTAATGATAGGATTGGAGAGGTTTCCTGGGGACGGGTGGTGGAGAGACATGGATATAAGAAAATGAGTTTACCCTGTATTCTGTAAGAAGCCACAGATTAAGCAAGGAGGTAGCATTAGATAAGCTTTCCTCTGCAAATTGTTTTCTGTCGACAGGTTAAACGCTACTATACTACGTATTCCAAAGTAATCTGAATACAATTTAAGTCATTTACTTAATAGAGGAAATCATATGTAGCAAAAAAGAAAAAAAAATTGCACAAGGCCTTTAACTGCCTTAAACTAACATAAAGATCTCTGGAGATGGAGTAGAGATGCTGCACTCAACTGGGGCTGGGTAACCAGAAATGGTCAGTCATGAGACTGAACCATGTGTTTACATGGTAAATATTGAATCAAATCTGCCCTATGTTGCTAAACAGAGGGATGAGTCCCAACAAGCATAATCTACAATCAGAGTGCAATAAAATGTTTTCTTTTTTTAAAAGCCAATAACAGTACAAATAAGTGTTTAATCAAGATTCATTTATCACTAGCCCTTATGAATGGAACATAAAAAGCTTGTCAAATTTACGAGTTCCATTCTCTACCCTGCACATTTTCAAATAGATGCTGACAGTTTCCTCACGACTGTCATACCTGTTGAAGTTGAAGGAATGATTTGTATTTTTCTGAAAGTGGCCCAGCATCATAGGTATCTTAAATGTTCTACACTAAATAAGAGAAAATCAGAATGTAACAAGTGTGTCTGTTTTATACACTTGTAGTCTCAACTAATTCAAAGGTGACTGAGAGCACTAAGCAAGCTAAATCTTATTTGTATTGACATTTAGTAAGAGGTGAAGATTCAATTCTGCCCAAATCTAAACAAGCCAAAGGAATTACAGAAGTAGGTCAATTATCCAGAAGCTTCCAGAAATATAAGGAACTTCGTAGGGCGAGGGGGAGGGATGTGCGCCTGCACTCACGTGCATGAGTTAGTGTGGGTTGGGGAGGCAGGAGAGGTCAGAACAGATTTGAAGAGATTTCGGCATGTGGATATTCCAGAGCATCTGTTGCTGTCAATATATTGGGGTGGGGGTGACATTATTTAGGCACATCCACGAATGGATGAGGTTAAGTAACAGATGTGTTACTTACCAATATAACCTATGTAGTCCATGTAAACTGTGGCTGAAAATATTTGAGGACACCCACATCCCATCAAAAAGATTTTGAATATAACTAGAACTTTAAAAAGCTGATTGGATTGTTCTGTATTTATAAAAGATCTTAATGGCAGAAAAAGGATGCTCATATTGGGGTCAAAAATGAAGGCTCAGTCAGAAAGCAAGAATCAGCTGGTATCAGTGCAACCACCCAGGAGTGAAGGCACTGCACAGCCAAAATGGACACCCCACCCTACTCAACAGGTCTACCCCTGCGGTAGGCTATAAAATGGCCCCCTAAATGATATCCACATTCGAATCCCTGGAACCTGTGAATGTTAACCTTACATGGCAAAATTGACTTTGCAGATGTGATTAAATTAAGGATCTTCAGATGGGGGATTTTCCTGTATTATCCAGGTGGGTCCTAAATTATGCCATCATATGTATCCTTATAAGAAAGAGGCAGAAGGAGATTTGACATACACAGAGAAGGCAATGTGAAGATGGAAGCAGAGATTGGAGTGATGCAGCCACAAACCAAGGAATGTTGAGTAGCCATTAGAAGCTGAAAGAGACAAGAAACAAGTTCTCCCCTAGAGCCTCCAAAGGGAGTGTAGCAACACCTTGATTTGGGCCCAGTGATACTGATTTAGGACTTCTGACCTCCAGATCTGTGAGAGAATACATTTAACTTGTTTTAAGTCACTCAATTTGTGGGAATTTGTTGCAATGGTTACTGGGGACTAATACAATCCCCCTACCTCAGGATGAGTTACTCAGGCAGTCAGAGCTTGAGAACACTAACCATTACACTCAACAAATGACCTCTCATCCCTCCCCCTTGGCTCTTCATGCTCTGCTGTCCCAGCTCTGATTCCTTGCTCTCCTGTTAGCCTTCTGGATTATAATTTGGCTGTTTTTTGCAGAATCAAAAGAGAGAAACTACACCAGTTTGTACCAGAAGGCACAAACTTTTTGGTCTGCTCAGCAGTGAGGTTTGCTATTGTGAATTCACTTTAGATTTACGCATCACTGTCTGTGAGACTGGCTAGAAGAAGCCAACCCCTCAAAGTTGGGTAGCCTCGGTCACACTAACAGAGTCCATTTTCTGGAGCTGCAGTGTTGAAGTCTCAGCATGCAGATTCATAACGATCTCTCCAACTTATATAGCTTGGATGTTTGTTCCCCTCAAATATCATGCTGTATTGTAATCCCCAATGTTGGAGGTCAGACCTAGTGGGAGGTGCTTGGATCATGGGGGTAGATTTCTCATGGATTGTTTAGCACCATCCTCTTGGTGCTGTGCTGATGAAAGTAAGTGAGTTCTCAAGAGATCTGCTTGTTTAAAAGCGTGTGGCACCTCCTCCAAGCCCCTCCCTCTCTGCTCCTGCTCTAACTATATGTCATGCCTGCTCCTGCTTCACCTTCTGCCATGAGTTAAAGCTCCCTGAGGCCTACCCAGAAGCCAAGCAGATGCCAGCACCATGCTTGTTCTGCCTGTAGAACCACGAGCCAATTAAATCTCTTTCCTTTATAAATTGCCCAGTCACTGGTATTTCTTTATAGAATTGTGAGGATGGCCTAACACACCAGCCTACTAAACCCCAGACTGGGCACCCAGCCATCCTTCCTTGATAATATATCCAGTTCCTCCATCAAAATATAACTGTTGCCTGCATTGATTGAACTCATTTCAGGTACTTCTACTGGTGCATCTTTTCTCCTCTCTCTCTCTCTCTCTCTCTCTCTCTATATATATATATATATATATGAACATTATGATCAGCACCATAAGACAGAGTGAGAAAAAATAAAAATAAAAAAGAGCATTAAGAAAATAGGCCCTTGGTGGATTTGTCGAGACTCATTCAGTTGCAAGTGAAATAAACCCCAACTCAAATTATCTTATATACACAAACCAAAAGGAAATTTATTTCCCTTCATAACTGAGAGGTTCAAAGAGAAGGCTTCAGCTTCAGGCATGGCTGGATCCAGGGGTCCAATAACATAACCAGGAATTTGTCCCTTTCTGTCCATCTCTCAATCCTTCTTCCTCTTGTTGACTTTTAGTCTCTGCTAAGCCTTCCTCTCTGGGTAGCAGGAATATCCACTAGAAGTTCAACACTTACTTACCCTTATATCTAGCAATCACAGCAAAAAGGGGTTGCCTCTTTAGTATTTGTTGCAGCAAAAATTCTTGGAGAAGCTCTAATTAGGGTTAGAGCTAGGGCTATAGCTTCATCTAGGGTTATAGCTCCATCTTTGAGCCAATCACTGTTGCCAGGAAGCTTTATGTTAAATTGCCTACATAGCCATTAACTTTTAAAATGTTTCAGTATGAGCCGTCTGCAGTGGCTCACTTCTGTAATCCCAGCACTTTGGGAGGCTGAGGCAGGTGGATCACTTGAGGCCAGGAGTTCGAGACCAGCCTGGCCAACATGGTGAAACCCATCTCTACTAAAACTACAAAAATTAGTCTGGTGTGGTGGCGCACGCCTGTAATCCCAGCTACTCAGGAGGCTGAAGCAGGAGAATCGCTTAAACCTGAGGAGGCGGAGGTTGCAATGAGCCGAGATCACACCATTGCACTCCAGCCTGAGTGACAGAACAAGACTCTGTCTCAAAAAAGAAAAGTTTTAATATGAACAACGTAAAATATGTATATAAATCAAGTCTGATCTCCACCCTAGGTGGGATTAACATCTAAAATCCTCTGATCAGGAATCAACACCCCAGGGGTGATAATTAGCATGGAAGTACTTTCATCAGGAATCAGCACCTTCCCAATGTCCCAGCAGGAAAAAGGCAGCCCATTCAAATTAGGATAATTCAAAGAGGAGTGTGAATAGGGGATACAGAAATCACAAAGGATAGTGAAGTACTCAAAAACTAGTAACAACAGGGCTGTTACTATTCATAGGCCCAAAGGGATGAGGGAAAGGAATAGTTACCAGAACCAGGCAGGAGAAAGTCATGTAGACAGTGCCACCTTGACAATAACCTTGACCTTCGTGATGGTCAGTGCCAGTGGGGCAGCCCTGCAGGGATGGGGTTGAAGGAATAATTACCCTAACCCTACTCTCCTCCCCTGTCCAGTCATTCGCTGGGCTCATCATTAGCCAAACCCAAGTAGAAGCCAGAGGGTAAGGGAGCCAGAGTGTAAGGGAGTCAGTCCAGACACATGGGCCTCCCGGATCAGAGACTAAGGGAAGAAAAGCAAGCAGTTGCATCTAAACAGTCAAACAGAAAACATTCAGTAGCAAATGTGAGGATGTAGCACTTAAAATATATTATCAAAATCTGTACTATACAAACACTATAGAGTGTTTCCTAATTATTGATAGTATAAAGAATGTTAGGAAAATGTTATAGGTGAAATGAGTAATATTCAAAGTAGTAAATGATTAGGAAAAATTAGAGAAGCCCACTCTCCCCCCACTTTGCATGAGGACCCGGCAAGCCTGGCATTCTAATGGCACAGGCAGCACTTAAAGGCCAGAGCCCCACTTCCCTGCATCCCTCTACTTCAAGGAGAGCCATGTCACCTGGTCCACTTACAGGGTTGGCTCATCCTACCATCAGAACATTGTGGCATCCACAAGAGACTCTCATGCGAAGTGTTCTTTCAAGTATCCAGGTAAAAATGAAACTTTCCAGAACTACAAAACATACTGAATGGTGTGTTTGGGGCCTGCTTGCTAATAAATACTCATGCATTTGGTCTAAGACTTGCTTTCATTGTAGGATGCTATCTGGGAATGGGGTTATGGGGAAAGGACACATGGCTTCCACCTGCTGCTAGCCACCATAGGCTACCAGCATCTGCCAAGAGAGGCCAACATTTGTTGAAAGGCCGGGTGGAAACACGTGTTCAACACTGTGGCAAGGAGAAGAGATCATCTCCATCTAATCCATCCAGAATGGATTTTCTGTGAACAAAGTAAGTTATTCTACAAGAAGAAGGTTGGAGAGGGAAGAACAGGATATTAGGTGGACAATAACTAAAGCTGCCCCAGTTTACTACACTTTCATTTATGAATTTAACTTTCATGATTCCGACCATTCCTGAGTCACCTCAAATACCCATGATATCCATACTTTTTAATTTTGCAAAGGCACAGAATTGCACTGCCTATGCCATAAAGCCAGAAAGCAGTGAAAATGTACTTAGCTAATAAATGAGCCTAGTGACCACCTGTCAGCCACATCTCAGAGTGACTTTGTTCTTCTCTCCTGCATCTACATGGAGAGCTGGTAACAAAAGGCAAACTTTGTTCCTTAATGAAAGCATCCCTCTGATGGCAGCAACTATTAATGTTTGTGCTGGAAGTGAAGAAGCAGCAAGGTCTTTCATAAACAGACTACAAATACGCTATATTAAAATCATCGTAAGTCTGAAAGGGCCACTCAAATATTTCAGTTTTACTTGACTGCATATTATGAGTGAGTCTAAATGTCATAATGTATTCAAGAAGGGCCTAGAACATACCTCATGAATGACATGGGCTGACTACATAAACAATATCTGCATAATATTCATGATCCAGGTTTCAGTTATCTATGCTTGCGTGGCAAAGTATTCCAAAACTTAGCTTCTTAAAGCAACAAATAGTTTATTTAATCACAGTTCTGCAATCTGGCCTGGACTCAGCTAAGCAGTTCTGCTGGTCTTGCCAGCAATCACTCATGTGCTTGCATTCAGCCGGCAGGTTGGTTGGGGCCTGGGCTCAGCTGGAACGCTGGGATGCTTGGGTCTCCCTCTCTCTCTCCACATGGCCTCTTCTCTTGTCATATGTTCTCTTCAACAGGACTTTTTTTTTTTTTTTTTTTTGAGATGAAGTTTTGCTCTTGTTGCCCAGGCTGGAGTGCAATGGCCTGGTCTCGGCTCACTGCAACCTCCACCTCCCAGGTTCAAGCAATTCTCCTGTCTCAGCCTCCCAAGTAGCTGGGATTACAGGCGCCCACCACCACACCCAGCTAATTTTTGTATTTTTGGTAGAGACGAGGTTTCACCATGTTAGTCAGGCTGGTCTCAAACTCCTGACCTCAGGCAATCCGCCCACCTCGGCCTCCCAAAGTGCTGGGATTACAGGTATGAGCCACCGCGCCCAGCCTGTCAGACTTTTATATGGTGGTTCAGAACTCCCAAGAGCACAAAAGCAGAAAGTAGCAGGTCTTCTTAAGGCTTAATCTTTGAACACACTCTACTAATTAAAGTGAGTCACAAGGCCAACCCAGGTTCAAGGGATGGCAACTATGCAAGGGCAGGGATATAGGGAGACATAATTCATCAAGGCTACGGATGTAATAGACTACCACAACTCCCCTCATACTCTAGTCCTAGGTGCTTTAGGCTATTCTTTCATTAAATAAATCCAGATGGATCCTCATTTTATAGATGATTAAAGTTAGGCTTACAAAGGTTAAGAAAGTATTCTAAAGTCATCTAGTTAGATTTGAATCCAAAGTCAGTGCTCAATCCACTAACCACAGGATGTCATACTAGCTTCAGAATATGTAATTAAATTCAGTTCCTGGGACGGGGTTTTCATCAGGTGTTTCCATTTGGTGTTCCCAGGCAAAAGGGCAAAATATAAATGCCCTTTTATCTTTTCTTCTCACTTATTTATCCTCTACCCCAAAAGCAGCATACTCTGCTTCCGGATTTCCAGCAACTCAGATTTCAAAGGTAATCTCATCTGGTTTTTTCTATGCACAAAATTAATGACACTCGCTTCCACATACAAAATGGTACCCACTTAACAACTAAGGCTGAGCCCAAGCACATATACACCTGGGCTTCCCTTGTCCCTGATTCCTCCACCCTCCATGGCCCAAGGTGAAGGCTCGCAATACTCCTCAAAGGTGCTACTATATGCCACTCCCCACTCTGAGGTCCTTGAATCAGCTGTCAGCCCAGGTAGTTTCATCAAGGAGGTCTTGAGGCTGTAGACCCTGGGCCATTGAGCTGAAGGTGACAAGCCTAGACCGGCAGTCTCAAAGGAGGAGAGGGCACCTCAGGATATAGAGGCAGCAATCCATGTGTAGGAGTCCCAAAAGCCACCAGGAAAGGGTTTTTTTTATCATTATTATTAATTGACATCCCCAAAAACTTACCAGAGACTGAATCTATTCAGAAATAGCTTTAAAACATTTTGACATAAAAAATTGACTTTAACAGCTATTCCTAGCAGTCTGGTACCAAGCCAGTATACTGAACGTTCAATTTCAGTTCCTGTTTTCCCTGCCCTGGGCACCAAGATGGTTTGGGAAGATAAAGAACAAAGAGAGAGAAAAGAGGGCCCACTTGAGTCACACTTGGGCACACTGTTCCTCACATTTCAGTAGTACCTCTGTACCCAAGGGTACACCTCCTCCTATGATGCCACCACTCTCAAGCCCACAGTCTGTGACCCAGAACCTTACAGCCTTAAAACATCCTTGACATACACAACCCAGGCTGAAAGCTAATTCGGGAACCTCAAGGTGGAAAGCAGCAGTGTAGGAACCCTTTTGAGGAACACTGAGAATCTCCACCTTGGGCCCTAGAGGGGTGATGAATGAGGGACAATGGAAGCCCACATGTTGGTATGTTTCAGCCCAGCCTCAGCTTTAAGTGGGTGCCATTTTGTGTGTGCATGTGAGACAATTTGAAGATGAGAGGAAAATCTCATCTGCAGCAAAGTGAGAAGAGAAAAGCACAAAAATTGAGACACCTCTGTAAATGTAATACTAATTACATCATTTAAGTGATCTGTTTACCTTTTAAGCTAAATCACCTTCCAGCATAATAGCAATTATGTACATATCATTAACATGTGTCCTGTTGATATGGTTTCAAGTTATAGTTGATTATGACAGTAATCTATGAGACTCTATGAGCAATATATGAAAATTAATCTTTTCGCCTTATAATTATATCATGAATTTTCAGTCTGTAATTTGCTGCTCATAAAATATACTGTAGTCACAGCTTAAACAATTAAAGAAAATGTTAACTATTACTCAAATCGTAACATCGTTTTTTCTCTATTTAATCATTTGTCAAATATTCTATGATTTTCTATTTAAATTATCAATGATCTTTGGCTGTGGCACCATAAAATATCTCTTTTTTTCTATCAGACACACTTTTAAATACATGGTGATATGGTTAGGCTGTGTTCCCACCCAAATCTCATCTTGAATTGTAGCTCCCATAATCCCCACGTGTCATGGGAGGGACCCAGTGGGAGGTAATTGAATCATGGGAGCAAGTTTTTCTCATGCTGTTCTCATGATAGTGAGTAAGTCTCATGAGATCTGATGGTTTTATAAAGGGAAGTTACCCTGCATGTGTGCTTTTGCCTACTGCCATGTAAGACATGCCTTTGCTGCTCCTTCACCTTCTGCCGTGATTGTGAGGCCTCCCCAGCCATATGAAACTGTGAGTCCATTAAACTTTTTATTTATAAATTACCCGGTCTCCGGATTTCTTCTTGGCAGTATGAAAATGTACTAATACATACGGTGTTTCTCTACACTTATGCTTAGGCACATCTAATATCTTGCATTTCCTAGGACAGGGCCATAGAAGGAAAATGTGGCAGAACATTTCACTTTTTCCTTTCATCTATGTATAATTTTTTTTTTTTTTTTTTTTTTTTTGAGATGGAGTCTTGCTCTGTCACCCAGGCTGGAGTGCAATGGCGCGATCTCGGCTCACTACAAGCTCCGCCTCCCAGGTTCACGCCATTCTCCTGCCTCAGCCTCCCGAGTAGCTGGGACTACAGGCGCCCGCCACCAGGCCCAGCTAATTTTTGTATTTTTAGTAGAGACAGGGTTTCACCATGTTAGCCAGGATGGTCTTGATCTCCTGACCTCGTGATCCGCCCGCCTCAGCCTCCCAAAGTGCTGGGATTACAGGTGTGAGCCACCACGCCCGGCTATGTGTAATTTTTTAAATTTACTTGAGCTTTATTGCTGGGCATTAGGAAAGCAGTATATGGGAGAAAGTGAAATCCCGGTTATCAAGGTGGTGGAGTACCCAGCTGCGTAAGAATGATTTATTTTTCCAATTCTTTTGGGCAGGGGCTATACATTACAAAATGCTAAGGGCCAAGGATGACAGGATTACTGGGTGAGATCTCAACAAGAAGGCAGGCGTCTCCAATTTGAAATAACGATTGCATGCACAGGTTTACCCTTCTATTTGCTCCCAATAGGGTACCTGCTACAAAATGACCTAAGCAAATTGGTGATTCACACATTTTAGGATTTTTTGGATGCATAGGGGTAGCCTTCAAGAGTTAGAAATAGGTGAAAGCAATAGGTTTCCTCTCCAACAACCTCACTAGCAGGTAGTGTGCTATAATAAAAGCAAGTATGAGACCAAATTCTGACACTCGTACAAATAGTCATGCAAAGAGACATCTAGACAGCCATCCAATTGGTTCTGGAAGTTCAATGTTCTGTCTTGGTGATCCTTTAGCTGCTCCTACTATATCTTACATGAAAGGTTCACATGAGATAAATGTGCAATATTAATTGAAACTGTTGAATTTACCAAAACTTCCAGTCGGAATCAGGCAATCAAGTCCTCCAATAAATAGCTAAACAAGGGACCAGTCTGGAATCCTAAGCCTAGAGTGCCATTTTAAAGGTCTGTAGGTTATTGGTCTCACTGGATTCTTACATCCTTATTGTGCAAGGGCAGGACGTCCTAGACAATATTTCTAACAATACACACTTCTTGAATAACACTCATTTCCACCAGTGAAAATCATTTCTAACATCCATTAGGCTAATTAATAAGTCTGTGATATTGAGCTGAGGATTAAGATATTTGAAGGCTTATAGTAGTTGCTTTGGGAATGTTGATTCCTGATTAGACTCTCTCAAGAGCTAATAGTCTCTGGAATGAATATCCTCAATTAGAGGACTTCAAATGTTAACTAATAGCCCCTAGGGCATAGATTAAACTAAATGCACAAATATATATCATACTATCTTTGCTGAAGCATTTTAAAGTAAATTGTACCACAGCAACCATACGCTATGAGATGTGATGTTGTTATGACAATGACTATAACAGAAGATGGGTTTTGTGATTTTTGTTTGTTTAAATGTATAAGCTTTTGTCAAAATGAATGACTTTGAGCTAGGCTTAGAACATGACATTTGGTAGAATTATCATATGAGCCAGCAATTCCACTTCTGGGTATATCTCAAAAAAAAATGAAAGCAGGGTCTCTAAGAGATATTTGCACACCTATGTTCATAGAGACATTATTCATAGTAGCTAAAGTGTGGAAGCAACCAGAGTGTCCATCTGTAGATAAATGGATAAGCAAAATGTGTTATGTACATGCAAACGAATATTATTCAACCTTTAAAAACCAGGGAACTCTGACAAGCCACAACACGATTGAACCTTGAGGACCTTACGCTAAATGAAACAAGTCAATCACAAAAGGACAATTACCATATGGTTCCACTTATATGAGGTACCTAGAATAGTCAAAATTATACAGACAGAAAGTAGAAGGGTAGTTGTCAGAGGCTGAGGGGAGGGAGAATAGGAAAGTGTTGTTTAATGGGTATGCAGTTTCAGTCTTGCAAGATGAAAAGAGTTTGAAAATGGATGGTGATGATGGTTGCACAACATGAATGTACTTAATATCACTGAGCTATACACTTAAAATGGTTAAGACAGTACATTTTATGTTATGTGTATTTTACCACAATAAAAAACTTGAAGAAAAAACCCCATCCACTGCTCTCTTGATGTTTGTGATTCATCATGAGATGAATGCTGTCTGGATTTCTGTCACTCTGTCATTACCCTGACACTCCAGGAGGAGTCTGCTGCTAAGGCAGGTGTTATGGTAGACATTCAGGGATCTGAAACAGCCCATGCATTAGAAATGAGGACTTAAGTGAGGATGTGATGAGAGAGGAGACCAGAAAGGGGATCAGGGACCCTTACAAAGGCAAAGCAACTAGCATGGGACAAGCGAGATATCTAGGGATTAACATTTAAAGTGGCACTCACTCTAAAATGCCAACACTGCATTTGACAATCCTAAGAGTGAGTGTCTCCTTAGGTTTTGTACTCAAGGCAACTTGCTGGCCTCACCCTACTTCTATTCCTGCACTAGGGGCTTCATTTTCAAGGGCCCAATGAGATGGCTCACACCTATAGTCTCAGTTACTCAGGAGGCTGAGGCAAAAGGATCACTTGAGCCCAGGAGTTCAAGGCTGCAATGAGCTATGATCCTGCCACTGCCCTCCAGGCTGGGCCACAGAGCTAGACTCTGTTGCAAAAAAAAAAAAAAAAAAAAACAGCAAGAAACTTGGATTACATGCTGATGTCAATGAGGAAGTGTGAAGGAGCCTAAGAAAAATATTTAGGTTTTCAAAAGACTTGCCACTCTGTAGACAATTGATTGGAAGGAGGTAAGACTGGAGACAGGAAGATTAATTCAGACAAGAAATTAAGAAGGTCCGACCTAAGGCAGTCAGTTTGGGGCTGAAAAACAATGGATGCTTAAAGAACTGTTCAAAAGGCAGGATTGGCAGTGTGGGGGGCTAATTCAGTCTGATGGTGAGAAAGAAATGAATGGTCAACATGATTTCTTTTCTCACTTGGGCAATTTGGTAACATAGTGATGCTATCACCAAGAAGGGATATGGGAAGAATAGATACGAGGGGGAAACAACACA
>NW_022308137.1:11524-21312 GCF_002776525.5 Piliocolobus tephrosceles | reverse complement strand
CAAACATTATCTTAAGTATGGGTTCACAGTTTTTTTCTTCCCAATAATTGTCATTACAAATGATGCCACATACAACTTTTTCTGGGTAACTATTTTTGTATTACTGGAAACATGTCTCAGAGTGAATTCTTAGAAGCGAACTTGGGGGATCAAAGAGTTAAAAAACCCATGTAGTTTTAGTTAGATGTTGCTAAATTCACCTCCTGAGGGAATGTACAGTTTTGTGGCCATTTCAACACAGCTTCTCAAAAAGAATGAGTGGTCAAACGTTTTTAATTTTTAAAAAATTGTATAAGTGAGAATTGACATTGTCATGTAGTATGTTTAAGGAAACCCCCTTTTTTTTTTTTTTTTTTTTTTTTTTGACGGAGTCTTACTCTGTTGCCCAGGCTGGAGCCCAGTGGTGCGATCTCTGGTCACTACGAGTTCTGCCTCCCGCGTTCACGCCATTCTCCTGCCTCAGCTCCCCGAGTAGCTGGGACTACAGGCGCCCGCCACCATGCCCGGCTACTTTTTTGTATCTTTAGTGGATATGGGCTTTCACCGGATTAGCCAGGATGGTCTTGATCTCCTGACCTCATGATCTGCCCGCCTCGGCTTCCCAAAGTGCTGGGATTACAGGTGTGAGCCACCACGCCTGGCCTAAAGAAACTTTTAAGAATAGTTTTAGTTTATGGAAAAATTCTGCAGTACACAGACTTCCCATATACCCAGACTTTCCCTTATTACTACCTTCTTACATTGACTCAGCACATTGATCACAATTAATAAACCGATATGATACATTATTATTAACTAAAGTCAATTCTTCATTAAAATTTCTAACTTTTTACCTAATCTACTTTTTCCTATTTTAAAATTCCATACAAGATATCATTTTGTACATTTAGATATGAGGTCTCCTTAGGCTACTCTTGGCCATGACAATTTGTCAGACTTTCTTTGTTTCATAGAATGTCCCTCATCTCTATCCTGTCTGACATGTTTCTCATGATTAAACTAGGGTATGTGTTTACAGAAAGAAAAATATAAAAGTGAAGCATCATTTTCATCATATTCCAAGGGTTGGTATTATCAAGACTTGTCAGTATTGAAGTGAACCTTGATCACAAATAGTAGTTGTCTGGTTTCTTCATTGTGAAGTTACTCTTTTCCTCTTTTGTTCCCATGCATTATTTAGAAGAAAGTCACTATGTACAGCCCATATTTAAGGAGGGAGTTATGCTTTACTTCCTTGAAAATGAAATCTAGATAAATTATCTAGAATTCTTCCGCATGAGAAATGTGTTTACTCTCAATATATTTATTCCAATATTGTATCAGTATGGACTCTTGAATAATAATTCCTGTGTTTCTTTGGCATGCCCCCTTCATTGTGTGTGCGTGTGTGTGTGTATGTGCGTGTGTGCATATGTGTGTGTGTGTGTGTGTGTGTGTGTGTGTGTGTGAAATATAGTTTGACTCTGTGTCCCCACCAAAATCTCATGTTGAATTGCAATTCCTAATGTTGGGGGAGGTACCAGATGGGAGTTGATTGGATCATGGGGGCAGATTTCCCTCTTGCTGTTCTCATGATAAACAGTGAGTTCTCATAAGTTCTCTGGTTGTTTAAAACTGTGTAGCACTTCCCACTTTGTACTGTCTGTCTCCTGCTTTGTCATGGTAAGACATACTTTTGTAACTTTCCTGAGGCTTCCTAGCCATGCTTCCTGTATAGTAAGAAGAATTGTGAGTCAAGTAAACTTCTTTTCTTCATAAATTACCCAGTCTCAAGTACTGCCTGATAGCAGTGTGAGAACAAACACAGAAAATTGGTACTGGGAGTGGAGCTTTGCTATAAAGATACCTGAAAATATGGAATTGAATTTGGAATTAGGTAATGGGCAGAATTTGGAAGTTTGGAGGGCTCGGAAGAAGATAGAAAGATGAGGGAAAGTTTGAAACTTCCTAGAGACTTGTTGAGTGGCTGTGGCCAAAATGCTGATAGTGACATGGACAGCAAAGTCTAGGCTGAGGTGGTCTCAGATGAAAATGAGGAACTTATCAGGAAGTAGAGCAAAGATCACTCTTGTTATGCTTTAGCAAAGAGACCGGCAACATTTTGCCCCTGTTCTAGAGATCTGTGGAACTTTAAACTTGAGAGAGATAATTTAGGGTATCTCATGGAAGAAATTTCTAAGCAGCAAAGCATTCATGATGTGGCCTGTCTGCTTCTAATAGCACATGCTAGTTTGCATGAACAAAGAGATTATCTGAAACTACAACTTATATTTTAAAGGGAAACAGAGCACAAAAGTGTAGAGAATTTGCAGCCTGACCACGTTGTTGTAAAGAAAAACCCATTTTCTAGGTAAGAATTTAAGCCAGCTGCAGAAATTTGCATAAAAGGTACCAAATGTTAATAGCCAAGACAATGAAAGAAATGCTTCCAAGACATTTCAGAGACCTTCAGGGTAGCCCATACCATCACAGGCCTGGAGAAGTAGGAGGAAACAATGGTTTCATGGGACAGCCCAGGGCCTCAGGACATGGCAGCCTGCATTGTAGCTACTCCACCTCCCACTGCAGCTGAAAGGGGCAAAGGTACAACTCGGGCCATTGCTTCAGAGGAGGCAAGCACCATGCCCTGGAAGCTTCCACTTGGTGTTGAGCCTGTGGGTGCACAGAGGGCAAGAGTTGATGCTTGGGAGCCTCCACCTAGATTTTAAAGGATGTATGGAAATGCCTGGATGTACAGGCTAAAATCTACTGCAGGGGTGGAACCCTCATGGTAAACCTGTACTAGGGCAGGGCAAAACAGCAATGTGGGGTTGGAACCCCCACACAGAGTTTTCACTGGGGCACTGCCTAGTGGAGCTCTGAGAAGAGAGCCACTGGCCTCCAGACCCCAAAATTGTAGATCCACCAACAGCTTCCATCATGTTCCTGGAAAAACCACAGGCACTCAATGAGAGACTGTGAAAGCAGCTGTGGGGCTGTACCCTGCAGAGCCACAGGAGTAGAGCTACCCAAAGCCTTGGGATTACACCCCTTGCATTAGTGTGACCTGGATGTCAGACATGGAGTCAAAGGAGATTATTTGGGACCTTGGATATTTAATGACCACCCTGCTGGGTTTCAGACTTATATGAGGTCTGTAGCTGCTTTGTTTTGGACAATTTTTCCCATTTAGAATGGGAACATTTACTCAATGCCTGTATCCCCATTGTATCTTGGAAATAACTAACTTGTTATTGATTTTATAGACTCATAGGTGAAAGAGACTTGCCTTGTCTCAGATGAGACTTTGGATTTGGACTTTTGAGTTAATGCTAGAATGAGTTAAGCCTTTGGGTGACTGTTGGGAAGGCATGATTTTATTTTGAAATGTGAGAAGAAAATGAGATTTGGGAGGGGCCGGGTGCTAAATGATCTAGTTTGTCTCTGTGTCCCCTTGGAAATCTCATATTGAATTGTAGTTTCCAGTGTTGGGGAAGGGACCTGATGGTAGGTGATTCAATCATAGGAGCAGATTTTTATGCTTGCTGTTCTCATGTCATTGAGTTCTCCCATGATCTGGTTGTTTAAAAGTATGTAGCACTTCCTCCTTTGTCTCTCCCACTCTACCATGTTAACATGGACTTGCTTTTTCTTTGTCTTCTGCCATGATTGTCAGTTTCCTGAGGCCTCCCAGCCACGCTTCTTGTACAACCTGCTGAACTGTGAGTCAATTAAACCTCTTCATTCATGACCCAGTCACAGATAGTTCTTTATTACAGTATGTAAACTAACTAACACAGCATGTGTGTGTAGGCTTTCTTAACTTCTAGCTGTACAAAATGCTTTCTGTTCACCTTGTATATATCCTGCCCCAGACCTAGAGTCAGTCATTTCTGCTAGCACTCCTGGTTCTTTTATTAGATAATGGGATTTGAAAATAAGCTCTGGCTCTAAATATATTTATTTTTAATGAGAGTGTTGTTGCTTCCAGGCCCTGTAAGCTGACAGGGAATATATATGTGTGTATATTATGCAGATTATATATAAATACATTCATGCATATTTCTATATGAAACTATGTGTATCTGTGTGAAGCACAACAGGAGTTCATACTTATTTCTCTAAATCAAATTCATTGTCACATGGATTGTTCCACCTTCGCCTCTTTCTTCTCTGAAACTTCACACACAACAGTCAGAAACTTGGCTTTTACTACCCATCACCAATTTACTTAAACATTAAATTCTTTTATTCATGTATTGCAGTTTCAGAATTATTAACTCATATTCCTGTGCAAATGACTTCTTCAATGAGAGTACAGGCTTATGGTCAGCTTGCCTTTAGTCTTAGAGGATCTACTTATTTCCAAATATACACAGGTTTCTACCTTTTCTCTTGAACTCCTACAGCAAGTTTTTTTCACACATATAATCCAGTGAGATTCCATTCTCTCCTTTTGCATATTATCATGATATCCCTGACGATCCTAGACATTTATTTGCACGTATTAGGTTCATTTTTTGCATCAAGTTCTTGATAAACATATTATGTCGTGTATCCACTGTCACAGTATCATATAAAATGAGCATCTCTGTCTTGTGCTGTACCTGTTCAATCCTTCCCGTGTCATTCATGACAGGCACTACCATGTTTATTATCTCAATAGCTTGGCATTTTCCAGAATGTCATTTAATGGTAACACGCCTTTTCAGATTGGCTTTTTTCACTTAGTAATATGCATTTAAGATTCATTTGTGTCTTAATGTTTCTTTTTATCTTCTTACTTTTAAACTCTTGCTATGGTTTGAATGGGTGCTCTCCAAGATTCAAGTGTTGCCAATATGATGGTATTAAGGGGTGGGGCCTTTAAAAGATGATTAGGTCATGAGGGTTCCTTTCTCATTAATGGGACTAAGGCTTGTATAAAAGAGGATTCTTGAAGCGTTCAGCTGACTTGCTAGCTTGATCTTCAGGTCTAGTTTCTCTTTCTTCTAAGTAAGGATGCAGCAAGAAGGCCTCACTAGATGCCAGCACCTTTATCTTGGGATTCCCAGACTCCAAAACTGTGAGAAGAAACGTCAGTTCTTCACAAATTACTCAGTCTCAGGTATTTTGTTGTATCAGCACAAAATAGACTAAAACAGTTCTCAATTGTATTTTATTGTATGAGTATATTTTAGTTTGCTTATCCATGTACCTACTGAAGGATGTGTTAAGCCATTCTTGCATTGCTATAAGGAAACACCTGGGATGGGCATGGTGGCTCACACCTGTAATCCCAGCACATTGGGAGGCCTAGGTGGGTGGATCACGAGGTCAGGAGATCGGGACCATCCTGGCTAACACGGTGAAACCCCATCTGTACCGAAAGTACAAAAATATTAGCTGGGCATGGTAGTGGGCACCTGTAGTCCCAGCTACTTGGATGGCTGAGGCAGGAGAATCTCTTTAACCCAGGAGGCAGAGTTTGCAGTGAGCCAAGATCATGCCACTGTACTCCAGCCTGGGTGACAGAGTGAGACTCTGTCTCAAAAGAAAAGAAACACCTGAGGCTAGGTAAAAAATACTTAGTTGGCAAATGGTTCTGTGGGCTTTACAGGAAGCATGATGATGGCATCTGCCTCTAGTGAGGCCTCAGGAAGCTTACAGTCATGACAGCAGTCAACAGAGAGCCAGCATGTCAACATGGTAAGCACAAAAGCAAGAGAGTGGTGTGAGGAGTTGGCAAACGTTTAAACAACCAGATCTTGTGTGAAGGAACTGACAAAAACTCACTTATCACGTGCAAGGATGGTGCTAAACCATTCATTGGAGATGCATCCGCTTAATGGAATGACCTCCCACCAGGCCCCGATTCCAACATTTGGAATCACATTTTAACACGAGATTTGGAAGGGACAAACCTCCCCAGCATATAGGAAGGCATCTTGTTTGTTCCCAGTGTTTGGTAATTATAAAGAAAACCATTACAAACATTCATACATAGTCATTTGTGTACATATATCTTAAAATTAATTGGGTGAAAACCTAACAGCAAGACTTCTGGGGTGGTATGGTGAGACTATATCTTGCTACATAAGGAACTCCCAAACTGTCTTCAAAAGTGGCTATACCATTTTGCATTTTTTGCCAACAATAGATGATTTCCTGTTGCTGGGCATCTTCATCAGAAGTCAATATTGCCAGGGTTGTTAGATTTTCAGCCAGACTACAGAGATAGCAACAAACAGAAAACAAGAAAACATGGAATAAATAGAAACAGTACAGCTATCAAAAGATTATTTAAAAATTAGCATCCTCACAGAAATAAGGCAGTGTATTGAAACCATGGAACAGAAAAATGACATTATAAAAAGACATCCATAAGACAAGAGTTTTCAAAGTGAAAATGTGGCAGCAGACTGTAAAAATTCAACAGAACGATTTAAAATGAATATATACGGATCATATTTGTGAATAAATGGAAGAGAGAGAGAGTCAAGAAGATATAAACCAAGAGAGAAAAAAAAAAGGAAATTAGGTAATTTTGATTGTAACATCAAATTAATAGATTGAACAAAGTGAAAGCAACCATATTTTCCAGAATTAATAGAGTCAAAATTCCTGAACTTGAAAAAAATAATGTTCCAAAGAAAATAAACAAGTACAATAAAAGAAAAAAGACCCACGTTAAGACAAATTTTGGCAAAATTTGAAAGTACTAAGGATAAAGGGATCATACTAAAATATTTCAGGGAGGGGAAAATCAGAACAACAAAAAGAAACTATGAAAATAATCAAAATGAGTGACATTGGCCTTCTCCTAAGATGATACCAGAAACTGGAGAACCAAATATACCTAGAATCCAATACCCAGTTGTACTGTGCTTATTCTTTGTCAATGAACAACATTATTTCTTAAAGCTATTCCACATTTATTCATTACTTCAAATCCTAGTACTACCAAGTTCTCCTTTTGCAGTTACACAGTTAATATAAGTTCATTCCTTTCACCATAAACATTGTTCTTTATATGCACCAAATTGTTTATTTCTATTTTTGTCTGTTTTTTATGTCTGCTTATTTCTTCTACTATTTGTGTATGAAGCTCTGTTGCACAAATCTGCTCATTTCTATACTTCTGATGCATAGAATAGTGCTCCACTTAATAGATACACTTAATGAATTAGTAAATATTATACTAATAAAGAGCTCTAGCTTTCCTGTATGTTTCCCTTTAGTGGGAATTAGATATTTGAATTCTCCCTTTATCTGAAACCAGGCTAACTTTTCAAGGAAGGACAGGAAGTACATCTTCTAACCTCATCATCATCTTAAAATTACATCATCATCATTTTAAAGATATTACCTTTGTGTTTACTGTGATGTAATTACTATACATATCCTCATTACCAAAGATCCATGTGATTCTATACAGATTTTCATGTTCTGGAGCAGGCTGCACTCTTTAACTGTTCATGCCCATCACATACAGCCTACTCATCATTTTTCCTCCTGATTTCTTGGTGTCACTTGATGTGTACTTGGACCACAGGCTCCAAGATCTTAAAATCGATAAAAATTTGCCAGTTAAACTCTTATTCTTGGGAATTTTCTGAAGAGTACAGTCTGATTTTTAAATTATACATCTGAGCATACAAATGCAGCTGTTTTTACAAAGAAGGCATCTGGGATACCTCTGTGGAAGAGAGGCATAGACAGGAGGGTATTTCTGAGTTTTGCAGGAAGTCATTGCAGGGCAAGAGTGTCTTTGTATGTTTTTCTTCAAACATAGTGACATAAAATTCACCCTCAATAAATTATTTCCAAATTGAAAGCCAACGTTGTGAAGAATTCAGATGTCATGGGGTTGGCACTACAGGTAGAAATGGAGTTGCTTCACTTTTTCTTTAATTTGGGACATGTACTTTTTTTTCTCTTTATAGCAGTGTAATGCCTAAGGAGATTACTGTTTCTCCCTGTTTCCAAGTTTATATTAGTGTTCTAAATAAACAAAGACAGTCACTCTTTCTGTGCACGTCTGGGTATTTGTCTGGGCTTTGTAGTCATTTTCTCTCTGCCAGTCATAAAGTGATGTCTTTACATAAAAATCTTGCCTCAATTTCTTCTTTCATTTTAGCTTCTGTCTTGAATTTTTACCCTTTTAGTTGCCAGGAAGGTTATAAGGTTACGGATAGTTAGTTCCTGCTTCCTATCTTTTTTAATTCTAGTAGGAAGGAAAAGGAGAGAAACAATGATATGTTTTGCCAAAAGGCTCAACCTTCTCAGCATTTTCTAATATATTATTTCCTGTCAAATCTGCTCCAAATAATCTCATATTCACCCCCATCCAACATACCTGATAAAAGGGTTTTGAGGAACACCTGAAAATATGTATACAGAAATGCTTCACAGACTTTAAAGATTTATTGGATTAGTCGATGGATTGATTTTTGTGTACATAGTTATATTATCTGAGTATTGTTGAGAAAGTCTTCTAAAGCAAAAATAGTCTTACAAAAACAGCAGGAAATACAGAAAGTTGTCATCATTTGGAAAAATCTCCCAGTACTTTTATTAACATGTAAGATGTAATGCATAAAAAGAATGAAAATTGATTCATAATATATCTTGAATATAAGTCTAAAAGTTTCATGTTTATCCCTGTAAAGGAACATCATTGTGAAAGTAGGTATTTAGTAAAATCAGTTCTGCAATTTCTTGCAGGTTGGATTTGCATGGCACAGCTGGAAGTAGAGATTAGAGAAAACTCACATAGTTCATGGTTACAGTCATAAGAAGTTGACCAAGGCATTCCTTGATTGGACCATCTCATGTAAAGACTTTACTTGGCATACATAAAATATGATATAAACAGTGTTTTAGCCTAAAATATTCAGTACTAAACAGGACATTCCTAATTATAGCTTCTTGATAACCAATGAGCAAGTTATTATATTTGTATATTAAAAATGACTTTGACTGTCTTCTGTCTCTATTCCATGGGAATGATTTAAGCTATCATTCTTATAACTTCAGAGTCCAATAAAAGAACCTAATCAGGCAAGTATTTCCCCAGATTAAATTAGACTTTCCATGGATTTTTGAGAGCCTGTTGTTTCCTCTTGAAACCCTTGATGGCTTTTGTGTGCGGCTTCTTCCCAGTCTAATTTACATCATAATCTAACCCCAGAATGAGAGAAATCAGAAATTTTCATAGTGTGATTCATGGGAGAATACATAAAATATCTACTTGACTGAAATCATTGCTAGTTCTTATGTGGTTAGAATTCTCAAGTTCTGAATATGGTATTGAATATTTAAACGCTGTTTTGTATGGTACAAATTTTCATATTAGAAAAGAAGAGCAATATTCACACCAGTAGGCACATATATAATACCTATAGTTGGTTCTTATTTTATTAGAGCTGTGTAGACTATTTTCTCTGACAGTCTACTAGATATCTTCCAATTGAACATTCTGCATATCTACTCCTGAGTTTTAAATATAAATATTAGCTTGTAAGAATATAAAAAAAAATCATAAAAAGTGATTAAATGTATCACATGCATTTGAGTCTGTCCAGGGCTTGTTTACTTTCAAACCTGTTCCTTATTCTTCCCATATATTGCTAGGTGTTCCAGGTGGGATGACCCCTGGAAGCAGTTTTCATGGTTATTTTGTCAGCTGTTGCCGGTTGTGTTTCAGCTAATGGGAGACACTGGCAGGCGATTTCAGAGCCTGATGCAGCGGAGAGAGGAAAAGGAAAAAGCTAGGGCATATGTACTCCAGTCTATATGCCGAGGCAGTGCGTTGTACTCCAGTCTAT
>NW_022308137.1:0-11514 GCF_002776525.5 Piliocolobus tephrosceles | reverse complement strand
GTTGTACTCCAGTCTATATGCCGAGGCAGTGCGTTGTACTCCAGTCTGTCTATATGACGAGGCAGAGCGTATGACAGCATGATATCTTGTTTACACCACCAACCCCTCTTGTGGTTATTCCACTTTCTGCCGGGTGACTTCACCCCCTGAAATTTAGTAATACCATTCTTTTTCTCTCTCTCTCTCTCTTTTATTTTTCCTGCTGATTCTAATGCAATAGTGAGTTTCTATAGTTGGAGATCTCTGAGTTGTCTCCTTCTCTCTAATTGGCTCCCTTGGTCTTCCAGCAATTGTGTAACCAAATCTCTGTACTAAATTATCTGTAATATGTTTAAAATGCTTGCTATTTTCCCGAGTTGGACCATGAACACCAGTGTAGTGTTAATTGTATTTAGACTTTAATTTATCATTACATCAAAATATATAGAGAATCAATCACTTTGCAGAAAATGCAAGCAGCAGACCTCTCCTTTACTTGTTTCCTCTATCCGATTCCCTTTTTAATTGAGGAGTACTATGAACATTTTTGTGTCTCCTTCAGGGTTGTTCCTTATATATGTGGACATACACATGCACAAACATAACTTTGAAACTTGTTTCTGTTTATTTAAAAATCTCTCTGCCAGTTCACATAGATCTGTCTAATTTTTTAAACTGTTAACTTGTGACGTAATATAGGTGTTCTGTAATTATACATCACTTTATAGGTTGATGTTTAGGATATAAATTCTTATCAGATATTGCTATGTGTTATAGTACACGCTTACAAATGTGTAAGTACCTTAAACTTTTCAATGTTTGCCAAAATGTTGAATGGTAACAATCTCATTTTAGTTGCACTTAAATACTAGAAATTAAGAATTTTTTTGTATAATTGTGTTCATTTATTTTACTTATAATATTTCTAGTTCATATTGTTGTTTCTTTGTTTTAATGTTACTTGATATATATAATGCTGTTGTCATTCATAAATAGGTTAGTCACATTAGCTTTTTTTTTTTTTTTTTGACAAGATTCTAGCTCTATTGCCAAGGCCAGAGTGTACTGGTGCAATCTCTGCTCACTGCGACCTCTGCCTCCCAGGTTCAAGCAATTATCTTGCCTCAGCCTCCCGAGTAGCTGGGATTCCAGGCATGAGCCACAATGCCTGGCAAATGTTTGCATTTTTAGTAGCGATGGGGTTTCACCATGTTGGCTTGGCTGGTCTCGAACTCCTGACCTCAGGTGATTCACCTGCTTTGGGCTCCCAAAGTACTGGGATTACAGGTGTCAACTACCATGCCCAGTCCACATTAGTGTTTATATAACGTTTTCTTAAATACTATTTTTTGAGTATATGATCATATAGTTTTTCAAACAACAATTTTCTACCTTCTAAAATTAACCATCTTAATAATTTATCTAGTTTTATTCACAAAGATCTCTAGTAAATGATGTATACTTTCAAAGACAGCAGTCAGGCTTTTCCAGTTATAGAATTCAGTGGAAATTTTCTATCATATCAGTATTATAATGGTTGCTGGAGATTACTTTTTAAAAATTACCATGTATTCCTTAATGCTGGCATTTTCTTTTGAGTCTAACAACTTTTTTTATCTAATCTCAGAAATGGGTGATGTTATAAAAATATTTTATGTGAAAAAATTATTTAATTTCCCTATGCCATGAATTTCATTAATAAAGTCCTGAATATTAAAATGTTTTACACTTCCTTGTAAACCATGTTTAGTGTGTTATTTTTTCAACTATATTATTCATGTGCTTGGCTGATAGTTTTTCTTTCTCTTCATCTTTCTCTTTCTTTTCCCTACTGCATCTGCTTCCCTTTTTTCTTTCCCTCTCATTCTGTCAACTATGTTAGGTTTTTATGTCACAATCACTCTATAACATATCCTTTTAGAATACTACAGGATGCTAGCCAGCTATTCCTGGGCTTTAGAACAAGTTATATAAACAGTGCTTAACCATCCCTTGAAGTATGATAGGATTTACATCCCAACTGTATGGAACTGGCGCTTTTGTTATGGGTTGCATTAGTTTCCCATTGCTGCTTTAATGAATTGTGATAACTTGATGGTTTGAAATAACTTTGTGTTAAAATCAAGAGTTGCATTTCTCTTGTAGCTTCCAGAGGAGTGTATTAGTCTGTTCTCATGCTGCTTATAAAGACATATCAGAGATGGGGGAATTTGTAAAGGTAAGAGGTTTAATTGACTCACAGTACCACAGGGTTGGGGAGGTCTCTGCAAATTACAATCATGGTAGAAGAGGAAACAAACACACCCTTTTTCACATGGCAACAGTAAGGAGAAGTGCAGAACGAAGGTGGGGGAAAGCCTCTTATAAAACCATCAGAAATCATAAGAACTCATTCACTATCATGAGAACAGTATGGAGATAACTGCCTCCATGATTCAATGGACTCTCACTATGTCCCTCCCACAATATGTGCGGATGATGGGAATTACAATTCAGGATGAGGTTTCTGTGGGGGCACAGCCAAAATACATCAGGGAACATCAGTTTCCTTATATTCCCCAACTCTTCGGGCTGCCTGCATTTCCCCTTCGTGGCACTCTTCCTTCCTCAAGGCAAGAATAGTTTGTATAATTTTCTCATCGTCATGCTAACCATTCTAGCCTTCACTCTAGCCGTCAACTTTTGTTCCTCCTCCTTCCACATTTAAAGACTTACAATTATATTGGTCCCACTTGGATAGTTCATTAGAATCTTTCTCTTTTAAAAGTCATCTGATTAGAAACCTTATTTCCATCTGGTACTATAACTTGTCTTTGACATGGGATGTAACATATTCACAGGCTCCAGGGAGTAGGAGGTGAACGTCTTTGGTATGCAATTTTTCTGCCTATCACAACGGCATTTGACCACCTTTAAAGTTTATTCTTTGTTTTTTCTTTATTACTTCTTTTAAATCAGTATTGTTAAATAACATTTCACCAGGGAATCATACGTTAAGTTTAGAGTTTCAAATACATGATATAAATTTGTACATTGTTTTAATTATTTGATCACACACGTATCAAAAAATATGACTATTTTTATGTTTTGCTGTTGTTTATTTCATCATTTTATTTTTCAACAGAAATAAGTACTTTTCTGCATTTTAGTAATATTGCTTTTTTACAAATAACCAGGTTTCACTTATGTCAATAATTTTTTTTGGTAGTCTCTTTTTAAAAAAAATACATTTATTTGGGTTTTAAATATCAATCATGTTGTTATATCTTGTGCTTATGTGGTTCTTCCTTTTTCCTCTTTCTCATGTGAAAATTGGATTTTAGTCTTTATTTTTTAATAAGTTAATTTAACACTAAATTTCCTCTGAGTAGTTCGTCAGCCATATCCCAAAGTTTTTGTTGTGTCATGCTTTCATTATCATTCATTTTTAAGTTATTGCCTACATTCGCTGGCAGTTAATAAAGAAATAAATGAATTATAATGAACAATAAGTTATTTGTTGTTATTTTATCCTTAAATCTTCAACGTATTCAGGTCAATTTTTTTTAATATAAAATATCCTAGTGAACACAGTTTTTTTTTACAACTGACCTGTTACACTGTCATTTAAAGTATGATGACCAAATATAAGTTTATATATATATATACACACAATTTATTAATGACATGGTTTGTCTTTGTCCCCACCCAAACTTCATCTTGAATTGTAACTCCCACAATTCCCATGTGGGAGATAATTGAATTATGGGGGTGGATATTTCCTGCACTGTTCTTATTGTAGTCAATGAGTCTCATGAGATCACATAGTTTTAAAAACAGTTTTTCTGCTCATTCTCTGGTTTTTCCTGCTGCCATCCATGTAAGATGTGACTTGCTCCTCCTTGCCTTCCACCATGATTGTGAGCCCCCCACCAGCCATGAAGAACTGTAAGTCCATTAAACTGCTTTATTTTCTAAATTGCCCAATCTGAGGTATGTCTTTATCAGCAGCATTAAAACAGACTAATACAGTAAATTGGTACTGGGAGTGGGTTGCTGTTGAAAAGACACCTGAAAATGTGGAAGTGCCTTTAGAATTGGGGAACAGGCAGAGGTTGGAAGAGTTTGGAGGACTCAGAAGAAGACAGAAAAATGTGGGAAAGTTTGGAACTTCCTAGAGACTTGTTAAATGGCTTTGTCCAAAATGTTGATAGTGACATGGACAATAAAGCCCAAGCTGAGGTGGTCTCAGATGGAGATGAGGAACTTATTTGGAACTGGAACAACATTTGCTCTTGTTATGTTTTAGCAAAGAGACTGGTAGCATTTGGCCCCTTCCCTAGAATCTGGTGGAACTTTGAACTTGAGAGAGTTGATTTAGAGTATCTGACGGAAGAAGTTTCTAAGCAGCAAAGCATTAAAGACGTGACTTGAGTGCTGTTAAAAGCATTCACTTTTATAAGGGAAGCAGAGCATAAAAGTTCGAAAAATCTGCCACCTGACAATGAAATAGAAAAGAAAATCCCATTTTCTAAGGAGAAATTCAAGCTGCTGAAATTTGCATAAGTAACAATGAGCCAAATATTAATCCCCAGGACAATGGGGAAGGATATGTGAGAGACCTTTGTGGCAACCCCTCCCATGACAGGCCTGGAAGTTTAAGAGGAAAAAATTGTTTCCTTGACTGGGCCCAGGGTCCCTCTGCTGTGTGCAGTCGAGGGATAAGACACCCTGCATCCCAGCTGTTCCAGCCATGACTAAAAGAGGCCAAGGTACAGCTCAGGCTGTGGTTTCAGAGGGGTAAAGCCCCAAGACTTGGCAGCTTCCATGTGGTGTTGAGGCTGCAGGTGCACAGAAGTCAAGAATTGACATTTGGGAACCTCCACCTAGATTTCAGAGGATGTATGGAAATGCCTGAATGCCCAGGCAACTGTTTTCTGTGGGTGCAGTACTCTCACGGAGAACCTCCACTGGGGCAGTGTAGAAGGGGAATATGGGGTCAGAGTCCTCACACAGAGTCCTCCCTGGGACACTGACTGGTGGAGCTGCGAGATGAGGGCCACCATTCTCCACACCCCAGAATGGTAGATCCACTGACAGCTTGCACTGTGCTCCTGGAAAAGCCACTGACACCCAATGCTAGCCCATGAAAGCAGCTAGGTAGGAGGCTGTATCCTGCAAAGCCATGAGGGCAGATCTGCCCAAGACCATGGGAACCCAACTCTTGCATCAATGTTACCTAGATATGAGACATGGAGTCAAAGGAGATAATTTTAGAGCTTTGAGATTTGACTGCCCCACTGGATTTCAGACTTGCATGGGGCCTGTAGCCCTTTTGTTTTGGAAAATTTCTCCCATTTGGAAGGGCTATATTTACTGTATGCCTGTTCCTGCATTGTATCTAGGAAGTAATTAACTTGCTTTTGATTTTACAGGCTCATAGGTGGAAGGGACTTGTCTCAGATGAGATGTGGGACTGTGGACTTTTGAGTTAATGCTTAAATGAGTTAAGACTTTGGAGGACTATTAGGAAAGCATGATTGGTTTTGAAACGTGAGGACGTGAGATTTGGGAGGGGGTGGAGTGAATGATATGGTTTGGCTGTGTCCCCACCCAAATCTCATTTTGAATTGTGACTCCCACAATTCCCACGTGTCATGGGAGGAATCTGGTGGGAGATTATTGAAATATGAGAGCAGATATTTCCTGTGCTGTTCTTGTGAGAGTTAATGAGTCTCATGAGCTCTGATGGTTTTAAAAACGGGAGTTCCCCTGCACATTCTTTTTGCCTGCTGCCATCCATGTAAGATGTGACTCGCTCCTCCTCCCTTCTGCCATGATTGTGAGGCCTCCCCAGCTTTGTGGGACTGTTAGTCCATTAAATCACTTTCTTTGTAAATTGACCAGTCTCAGGTATGTCTTTAACAGCAGCATGAAAACAGACTAATACATTAAGCTTTTTGGTTTGATATAATACATCAGTCCTCTTTCTTATGCATTTATGATAATTAGGAGATGTTTTGAATTCCTTTTAATAATCACAAAATTGTGGAATAATAGCCAGACCCAGGAATTAAGAATATTGACTAAGATATAAATACAGAAAATAAACCATGCTGCCCATCCTATCTATCAGTATATCCATTTTGCTTTATTTTCATTGTAGATTTACTATTTGGCCGTTTTTAGCTATTTCTACTGATGCAAGTTGGTCCGAGCCACCATAATGTTTTACATGAATTATTGCTATAGGCTTCCAATCTGTTCCTGTCATTCCACCCTTACTGACAGTTAATTTTATTTTTCCCACCAAATTACCCAGTCCTGCAATTTTATGTAAACCAGATCGTGTCATTGTTCTACTCAAAATCTCCTGTTAGCTTTAACTCTTACTCCTCCTCTGAGCATTACTCAATGTCTTATTCTTAGTGAAGCCTTCCCTAATAAACCCAAGTGAAACTGCAATCTGCTCACCCACCCAGTCTGACTTTCCTCTTTCTCTTCAAATACTTACTACCTTGTCATATGTGGTGTATTTAATTTACTTTTTCAATTGTCTGTCTTTTGTTATAAAAATGAGAAGGTAAAATCTTTAGATCTGGACTTTTCTTTTTTACTGTCACAATCTAGAACACTCAAAAGAGTAACTGTCACACAGTGAGTACTCAAAAATATTTGTTGAATAAATGGCTAAACTACTTACATTGTGTCATTCAAATCCTCTGCCTTATTTATTATTTTATTCTTTTGCTGATTTCTGGAAATTCTGTGTTAAATGCTGCCATTGTGTTTCTAGAATTGGCAATGCCTCACTTTCTGCTTCTGCTTTATATATGTGGTAGCTTTTGTCTTACATGATTAAAGTTTAATGATTTATATTTTCTTATATTACCTTTTATTAATATGGCATTTATGATGGAATTAAAGTCTGTTTGGAGTTTCATCAACATTTTAACATTAGCTTTCTTTCATCAGCACTTGCTGGCATATATATCATTTCTCCTTCTTTTTATCTTTAAAATTTTATCTTAGGTGAGTCTGTTAAAAATAAAATAAGGCTATATGTTGTTGTTTTGTCTTTTATATCTTTTCTTTAATAGTGTGATAATCAGTGAATTTTATTAAGAAAATTTAAATTTTCAATATGTAACTGATTTGTAATGGTTAATTTCTCAAGTACATATCTTTTTATAACATTTTTTATGAATCATCAAGATAAATCAGTTATTCCTTCATCCTCTTACTCTTCACCCCATTTTCCTTCTAATAATAGATAAACTAGCATGCTGTCGTTTCCTCCTGGCCCCCAATCTCCCATGTTGAGTTCATCTGGGGTTGTTTTATTGCAGTTAATAACAATTTGTTTTTAATTTATGTATAAATATTTCTATTTTATCATTACATGATTATATTGCATACATATAAATGATATGTTATGAATATATTATTTATACTTCCAAATTATTAAACATATATTTTAGTGGCTTCTATAATCGTACTATGTTTAAAACATTATATTTCATGACATTATTTTCTTTGGCTGTGGTATATGCTTTCAGTGCTAATTCTTTCAGAGAGAGCCGATGGGTTTTAGATTTCTTATATTAAATTTCTTACCCTTTACAAGTTCTGAACTTTCATTATGTCTTTAAAATTAACTGTTGCTATGTTCTGTTCACATTTCATATAATGGATTGACTGGTTTCAAAATAATTTTCCTTAAATCTCTGTGAATATTGCAGCAGCATCTTTCAACATGTAATTTTGTTAATGAAATGTCAACATAGTTTTCCTTCTTTTGTTTTCTAGATATGGTCTTGCTCTGAAAGTTTTTAGTATTTCCATGTCCTGTTACAAAGCATGAAGCTTTGGATTCAAATCCTTGCTCTACTACTTACCTACGACTTACCAGTACATCTATTAAAAATATATTAGCCCTCTTAGATTAATCCTTGATATCTTCTTACTTTTTAGCACATTTTAAAAAATTCCTATCTGTAATTCCCTTGTCTTGGTATTTTAATTTTCTGTTTGAGTTTTATTTATTTGATTTCATGTTCAGCCTTATGTTGATTATTTTTAATTTAGGCAATGTTTATCAATTTGTCTATAATTATTTCTGATTGCTTCATTTTCTTAATCTTTATAGTTCTTTTCTGGTTTCAATCATCTTTCAAATTTCTCATAACTAGCATATATATTTTATTAAACTCTCCTTTATTCCCTGGATTTCCTTTTAGCATCTTTTCCAGGCACCTTGACTGATTTCTTTATTTTTTTTCTTTAATATTCTTTGTTTTCTTCAAGTAGCTTATGATTCTTAGTGATTGATTTGAATTTATGAGTTTAAGTAGAAGGGATATGAGTTTAAGTAGAAGGGATAATCAAACACTATGTGTAAAAAGTTAAGAACTGTTTTTTTAAGTTCACTCAGGGTCTATTAGTGTGAGGCTTGCAGCAAACTTTAGGACAGTCTCTAGCAGCTAAAATAAGGAATAATTTCTTCCGACACTTAAAATATAAGTAAATTTCTTCCATGAATGAAATGACTTCTCTCCTACCTCCCCACTCCATTTCTCAGCCTGTCCAGACTTTCCTGAAGCTCTCTCCTTCTTTCTCATTATTCTGTGTGTTAACAAAACCTGACCCCAAGCAAGTAGTTCATATTATCTATGGTACAGTTTTGGTTTTTAGATTGCCATTGGGTATTAGGGGTTGTAGACATAAAGTAGGTGGACTCATTTGATCAGCTGGTTAGGATTTTTGTCTTTAATTAACTACTATGATAGCTACTTAGTACTCTCTCTCACGCTTTGTGGATCTCCACTCTTCATTTGTCATATTGGGGTTATGGTTTTTCTGTTCTTATTTATCTGATATTAATTACTTTATACCTTTTCTACATTTTTCAAAAATTTTGGAATTCCTGTTTCTTTCCATAAAATTGGAAATTAATCTGGTGTGGTATGCATAAACATACACACTTGTGTATGTGTGTCAAATATGCACACATATGCAGAGTAGTCACAAGAGATCACGGAGAAGAGGGCAAGTCAAGTGTATATGCTCAGACTATCTAATTAGTCCATCTTTACTATGTTTCAGAATTTTATTTTGTGTACCAGGATATTTGTGATTAGTAATTGAACAGCCAGAATGTTCCTTTATACAATGAAACAAGGAGTTTTCTATTGTATTAAAAAATTAAAAATATAATTGTCACATGTACTCTGTCATCAGTGAAATAACATGAGAATATCTAGGTCTTTTAAAAGCTTGGATGTTCAAACCGCTCCTGTGCAACAAGAATTTCCCAGCCTTGGCAACCTGTCCTGATTCAACTCTAAGTAGAAATATGTGACAAATATTCTTTTAATTTTTTTTTTTTTTTTTTGTAAGAGAGACAGGGTTTCACTCTGTTGCCCAGCTTGGAGTGTAGTGGTACGATCACAGCTCACTGCACCTTTAACTCCTGAGCTGAAGTGATCCTCACACCTCAGCATTTGAGTAGCTAGGACTACAGACATATACCACCAAACCCAGATGATTTTTTAAAATTATTTTTTTAGAGATGGGGGTCTCACAGGCTCCATGACAACTCTTCCCTTAAGACTTTCACATTCTTCTTTCTACATCAAAAATGAAAAACAAAAGAAAAGAAAAAGTATACCACCTGAAGTCACTTTCAAAAATTCTAAAGAGTACATCTACCTGTACTTTTTAGAGTTGTCTGTGTCTTGGAGCCTCTTGAAGAGGCAATGTTACAATCTTTACTGAGTTATACAAAGCTCCTGTTATCCCTCCATTAATTTGAGCAATACTTACAGAGCACCTACTATGTGAAGGATACCATCCTCAGCATTGAGATACATGTGTAAAGAGAAGAAAACAAATCAATATTTCTTCCTTTATTAACTTACATTCTAAAGAGTATCTCAACTATTTTCTCCTCTCATTCACAGTAGAACTGAAGC
This sequence comes from Piliocolobus tephrosceles, assembly GCF_002776525.5. Taxonomy (NCBI): domain Eukaryota; kingdom Metazoa; phylum Chordata; class Mammalia; order Primates; family Cercopithecidae; genus Piliocolobus; species Piliocolobus tephrosceles. The sequence continues at coordinate 1,582 of NW_022308137.1, read as the reverse complement.
TAATGCTAAAGGGCCTAATGTTTTAAAAACCGCTAATTTAAGTCATTTGCAGCAAATTCAATAACTATAAAATACATTGGAAATAATATAGAATAATAATTACAGATCTTCTGTATTGATACTTGATGGTATCAGCAGTTAATAAGTTATAAAATGGTTAAAGTTTCTACTTTTATATTAGGCATTTAACATAGTTTGTCTAGAAATTTATGATGGTTTCTCTTATTTTTCCAAATTAGACTAGTAACACAGCAATTCAAAAAATATTTGATTTTAAGGTATGCCAATCATTCTTAAATAAGATTCTAGTTCAGAAAAAGGGCTTTTTCCGATGAAGGCTGGGTCAAGAATCTGCCAGAGTTTCTAGTTCAGAAATGGAAATGTCAGTCACTCCTAATGTTTCAAAGTATCTGGACACTTGACACTGCATAGATAGACAAATCTATGGGTGAGGGAGCTGAATTTTTATGTTATTTCTGTTGTTCCATCAGCATATAGCAAGGCAATGCAGTCCCAGAGGCACTCGCTCAGTTCAGATTAGTTTCAGCAAGGTTCAAGAAATTAAGAATAGTTTAAGCCACCATATCAAGATGTTCCAGGATATGTCAGCCTATTCTGATGCAACTCCATGGACATTATAGGACAGTTATTCCTTTAACTCTTTATCATTCTTTCTTAACCTCCATGTAAAAAGAAATCCAACTAATTCATGCTACTTTTATAAATTAAGATGTATTTTCATTTTAGGGCAAAGTAATTTTTCCCTCCTCTGATACCATACCACAATGAGCTGAATGCCTTCAAAGCAGTTATATACAAATCAGCCTAAACTTGAATCAGAAAAATTTTCCTGATATTCTCATTTAAACCTAAGAATAAATTATATACATAAATCATATGGTTTTATGTATGACATATATATTCATATATATGTCACATATATAATCTTACATATTTAATATATCTATATAATATTACAGTGACATGAGAAATATGAGGTAGTCAGCATCAGTTATATTGCAAATAGCTATTGCTATCCTTGACATAGTCCCAATTTTATAAATTTTACTAAAAATAATTCACTTTTTAATCGCTTTTTGTGGTTATCAAGCATGATTTTATCAAATTCTTACATGAGGCTCAAATTGAAGATACAAAATTCTGATAAATAAAGCAGCACTTGCCACATGTAAGCTACCTTTTAGGCCACTGATCTTATTTTACTTTATGTTATGTCTGTTCATAGAGCACTGCCATCCCACACAGCATCATTGTCTCTAAGACTTGTTTCTACTTTTTATTTTTATTTTTTTATTTTTTTATTATACTTTAAGTTCTAGGGTACATGTGCATAACGTGCAGGTTTGTTACATATGTATACATGTGTCATGTTGGTGTGCTGCACCCATCAACTCGTCAGCACCCATCAATTCATCATTTATATCAGGTATAACTCCCCAAGGCAATCCCTCCCCCCTCCCCCCGCCCCATGATAGGCCCCAGTGTGTGATGTTTCCCTTCCCGAGTCCAAGTGAGCTCATTGTTCAGTTCCCACCTATGAGTGAGAACATGCGGTGTTTGG
>NW_022308136.1:10506-20263 GCF_002776525.5 Piliocolobus tephrosceles | reverse complement strand
GCCTGGGAAGGATCCCCTCTGAGACACTGAAGACTTGCTTGGCTCAAGGTGGATTTTTACCTTGAGTCCCTCAGTAGCCCTCAGGACAGTCCCTCAGGTCCCACCTGCCCTCCCCTGCAGGAGGGCTTTGTTCTGGGAGGAGAAGCCCAGACACGCAGGGGTGGTGGGAGGGCAGGTGGGCATCTGCCCCCAACAGGCCTCTCTGCTTTGGGAAGCCCAAGTGCCCTCGGGACCCTTGAGAAAGGAAAGATGGGAGGAGAGAGGAGGGCAGGATGAGTTTTCTTTTATTGACCACCTACTATATGCCATATGCTATTTAGATTTCTGACCACAACAGTGGCCTCCTCACGAAGGCCCAAGAAAGCTGGTTAAAATTACATTTACATACCCTTGAATATCATATATTAATTTTACACAAAGGAGAATATGCCTTTAGGCTCTTTTCCTTTTTCTTTCTTGTCTATGGCCAAAAAAAAAAAAAAAAAAAAAAAAAGTGGGGGGGGTTTGGTGGGCTTAGGACAGAAAGGAAGAGGTATGCCACCAAAATCACCTGAGAAGAGATGGGGGCAGTGGGGGGGGGGGGGGTCTGAGGGAAGGACAGACCCTGGCCTCTCCCAGTGGGTGATGAAGAAACTTGCTCTAGCAACTTCAAGATGGTTTGCCTGGTCAAGGAGGGGAATGGACAGGGCGAGTCCATGGGCCCTGCTCAGGGCTGGCTGCTGGGAAAGGAGGGTCTGTGTCAGTCACGGAATCCAAGAAATCCGCCAAGTTAAGGCTCAAGGGGAATGAGAGAGCCACCTTCTCTAGGGCCACTATGGGTGGTCTTGGGGCCCTCAGAGGACTTGCTTCTTGGGCACCTGAGTTAGACCCGGCAGAACCAACAGACACCCTAGGACCTAAGATGGGCCCTCCCTGCCACTCCCTGGGCAAGAGCCCCAAGCCCGTATCTCCAGGGTCTGTTCGGAGGGCACTGCTGGGCCCCTGAGTAGTGCGGAAGGTCAGCCTTTCCGGCCCTGACATAGCAAAACACCTGGCCTCCATCTCCCCCGTTGTTCGCTTGTCCCCATGAACATGCTAGCCCCAGTTCTGCTCAGGGAAATCAGCCCCCGCAGCCCAGGTTCTTGCACCCTCCTGTCCTGAGCTTCTTTGTCCCTGTCTACTCCTCTCCCCACTGTTCACAGCCCCCAACCTTCCGGGGCCCACATTCGGCTCCTGGAATTCATTAAGTGTGGCAAGGAAAGGTCTCTACTCAAGAGATTTCAAGATGTCTGGGGACAGGCAGGTTTTCCAAATGCCCCTGGATGCTGGGTGCTTGGGACGCAGTGAGAGGGAGGGGACAGCAAGGGGAGGGCTGGGTTAGACCTGCTCAGGGACAGAGCTGTGAGCCAGCACCCAGCCTGGCAGCAGGTGGGCTGGGTGACAAGCCCTCGGCCTCAGCCAGTCTCTAGCACAAGAGAGTCCCAGGCCCCCTGGGAAATTCTGTGTGGCCAGAGGGTGAGGTGAGAGCCCAGGTCTGGCCCTGGCTCTGCTGCTGACTTGCTCAGAGACCCCCTTGGGACCTCAGCAGCCTCATCCTTAAAAGGGACAAAACAAGGGCTGGGTCCCCGCGCGGTGGCTCACACCTGTAATCCCAGCACTTAGGAACGCTGAGGCCGGCGGATCACGAGGTCAGGGGATCAAAACCAGCCTGATCAACATGGTGAAACCCCGTCTCTACTAAAAATACAAAAGATCAGCCGGGCGTGATGGCGCGTGCCTGTAATCCCAGCTACTCAGGAGGCTGAGGCACGAGAATCGCTTGAACCTGGGAGGCGGAGGTTTTAGTGAGCCGAGATTGCGCTATTGCACTCCAGCCTGGGCGACAGCACGAGACACTGTCTAAAAAAAAAAAAAAAAAAAAAAAAAAAAACAAGGGCTGGCCTGTCTGCCTCCGGGGTTTGTGATTAGGATCTCATGAGAGCACTGACTGAAAGGGGAATTTCCCCTCTCTTCCGTGAAATGAGTGATGGAGAGAAGCAGGGAAGGCAGGCCGTTCACAAGGGTCGTGTCAGCTAAAGCTGTGGAGGTGGAGTACTCGCTATGTGCAGGCTCAGTACCGAGGCTGTGGAGTCCTCGCCATGTGCGGGCTCAGTACCGAGGCTGTGGAGTCCTCGCCATGTGCGGGCTCAGTACCGAGGCTGTGGAGTCCTCGCCATGTGCGGGCTCAGTATCAGGCACTCAGCACCTTCTCATTTAATTCTTCCAACAACCCCGCAAGCCAGTCATGATCATCACTCCCAGTATTAACACACTCAAGAGCACAACATCTGGCGAGTGGGCAAGCTGGCACGAGAATCCACAATTCCCGATGCGAAGCCCCTGCCCTTTACCCAGTGCCACTCTGGGACAGAGTTCACATGAAGGACACCCTCTGGGGTGGGGAAAGTGCCCTCACTGGAAGCCTAGAAGTTGAGTGCTCGGCCCCAGCTGGCTGAGGGGACTTGGGGAAGGACCTAACGCCTCTGCCCTCCATGCTGTCTTTTGTCTAAGAGGTTTACTCTCTGGGAGTCATTTTTATGATCCCAGTCCCGATCCTTTGTTGGGTTAGAAAAGGAAGGAAAATGCAAACGGGCGTTAGACCTGGAGCCAGGGGCCAGGGCCCTGGCATGGGCCTCAGGACTATTGCCCTGCTTTTGAGCATCCCTACATGTGGCCTGGGCCCAGCCACCCCAGAAGAGAGGCAGGAGCCTGTTACAAGCCCATGTGTCAGAAAAGTAAGGTCAGGTGAAGAAACATGACTTCTCAGGGTCCAAGAGCAAATTAGAGGCAGAGCCAGGGTTGGAATTCAGGTCTTCCAGCTCTTAGCCCAGCTCCCCAGCTCAGGCCCCAGCTTGGAACAGAGGAGGAAGAACAGGAAAAGGGAGCTGCAACAAGGCTGTGGTCCTCTCTGAAAGCTCTAGGGGAGGACTAATGTCCTTGCCTTTGCCAGCTCCTAGAAGCACTCACATTCCTTGGCTTGTGGCTCCCTCCTCTATCTTCAAAGCCAGACACAATGGGTTGAGACCTTCTCATGTTGCATTGCTCCGACACTGACTCTTCCATCTCCCTCTCCCACTTCTTTTTTTTTTTTTTTTTCTGAGATGGAGTCTTGCTCTATTGCCCAGGCTGGAGTGCAATGGTGTGATCTCGGCTCCCCGCAACCTCCACCTCCCGGGTTCAAACGATTCTCATGCCCCAACCTCCTGAGTAGCTGGGATTACAGGCGTGCGCCACCATACCTGGCTAATTGTTGTATTTTTAGTAGAGACAGTGTTTCACCATGTTGACCAGGCCGGTCTTAAACTCCTGACCTTGTGATCCACCTGCCTCGGCCTCCCAAAGTGCTGGGATTACAGGTGTGAGCCACCACACCCGGCCCTCCCTCTCCCGCTTCTAAGGACGCTTGTGATGACGTTGGACACATCCTGATAATCCAGAATAATCCCCCCAACTCTAGGTCAGCTATTAGCAACCTTAATTCCATCTGCAACCTTAATTCTCCTTGCCGTGTGACCTGACATATTCACAAGTTCCAGCAATTTGGACATGGACATCTTTCAGGTGCCACTATTCTGTCTACCATATGCCCCTCGTCCCAAAGGGGATATATTAGGTTGTTCTGACATTGGCCAGGGCCGGGCACAGTGGCTCATGACTGTAATCCCAGCACTTTGGGAGGCCAAAGTGGGCGGATCACGAGGTCAGGAGATCGAGACCATCCTGGCTAAAACGGTGAAACCCCGTCTCTACTAAAAATACAAAAAATTAGCCAGGCGAGGTGGCGGGCGCCTATAGTCCCAGCTACTCGGAGAGGCTGAGGCAGGAGAATGGCATGAACCCGGGGGCAGAGCTTGCAGTGAGCAGAGATCGCGCCACTGCACTCCAGCCTGGGCGACAGAGCAAGACTCCATCTCAAAAAAAAAAAAAAAGAAAGAAAGAAAGAAAGAAATACTTGGCCAGGCATGGCGGCTCATGCCTGTAATCCCAGCACTTTGGGAGGCTGAGGCAGGCAGATCACTTGAGGTGAGGAGTTTGAGACCAGCCTGGCCAACATGGTGAAACTCTGTCTCTACTAAAAATACAAAAATTAGCCAGGCATGATGGCAGGTGCCTGTAATCCCAGCTACTCAGGAGGCTGAGGCAGGAGGATCCCTTGAAGCCAGGAGGCAGAGGTTGCAGTGAGCAGAGATCACACCATTGCACTCCAGCCTGGGCAACAGAGTGAAACTCCGTCTCAAAAACAAAAACTTGAGACTGGGTAATTTCTAAATAAAAGAGGTTTGATGGGCTCATGGTTCTGCAGGCTTTGTAGGAAGCACGATGATGGCATCTGCTCGGCTTCCAGGGAGGCCTCAGGAAGCTTCCAGTCATGATGGAAGGCAAAGGAAGAGCAGGCACGTAGCAAAAGCAGGAACAAGAGAGTGAGAGTATGCTCCCACACTTTGTGAGAGATGCTATGTGTCACTTTTAAATGACCAAATCTCACAAGAACTCACTATCACATGGACAGCACCAAGGGGATGGTGCTAAACCATTCACAAGAAATCCACCCCTACGATCCAAGCACCTCCCATACAAAGGATTACAGTTCAACATGAGATCTGGGCAGAGACAAATATCAGGGGACTTCTAAAAACTGACATCAAGGGACTTCTAAAAAGTTGCTTGCCTTGTACTTGCTGTGGGTTGAGATTTTTACCCGCCACCCTCCTGTGCTCCTCCCTCAAGTCTCTGTCCAGCTGTAGCCACAGTCTTTAAGGATTTCCCCTGCATCCCACTTCCTGCCTCTTGAGCATCCCCCGGAAGTGTTCCCTGGGGAGTGTCGGCCCTTGGTGGGAAGGCCCTGGTGCCCACCTTCCCGGTGTCTCCATGTCTTTCTGTCCCTCCCACAAGGGGACCCATGACCCTGCAGCTACAGGGGGACAGGAGAACACGCCCATGGTGCTGGCCAGGCTCAGAGCGGGAGGCCCTCGGGGAAAGGGGAGTCTCCTTCCCCAGAAGGGTCAAGGGGCTGCTGGCTGCTGGCGGGGGCACCTGAGAGGGGCCCAGAAATGCCTATGGAATTGCTTCCCCTCCTCCCGCATCCTGAAGAGGTTCCTGTGTCTCGATGGCAGTGCCGGCTGGTGAGATGGGGAAGGTGGACCAGGCTGTGTATGTGGGCTGCTGGAGGGGCAGTGTTGCTGCTGTGTTTATTATTTTATTCCCGGTGCTGCTGGGGGTGGTGGGAGTGAACCCAGGCAAATGACTGGGCCAGGCTCTTCTGGGAATGGCAGGAGGTCCTGAGTTGTGTCCATGTCTCCCTGTGGTGCTGGGACAGCTGGGATTCGGGCTGGGATTCTGCCCTCACACTCTCGGATGGTCTGCTCTGGGCTGCCTGGGGTAGTCTTAGGTCGAGTCCAGCCCCCTTGCCTTTGCTCCTGTGGTGGGCAGCTTCTAAAATGGCTTCCTGGTATCTGGATCCTTGTAATCCCCTCCACTGGAGTGTGGGCTGGTCCTAGTGACTGGCTATTAATGGAGAGAACAGCGGAGATTTGGTTATGAAAATTCGTCTCGGCCAGGCGCGGTGGCTCAAGCCTGTAATCCCAGCACTTTGGGAGGCCGAGACGGGCGGATCACGAGGTCAGGAGATCGAGACCATCTTGGCTAACACGGTGAAACCCCGTCTCTACTAAAAATACAAACAATTAGCCGGGCGAGGTGGCGGCGCCTGTAGTCCCAGCTACTTGGGAGGCTGAGGCAGGAGAATGGCGTGAACCCGGGAGGCGGAGCTTGCAGTGAGCTGAGATCCGGCCACTGCACTCCAGCCTGGGCGACAGAGCGAGACTCCGTCTCAAAAAAAAAAAAAAAACAAAAAAAAACAAACAACAAAAAAAGAAAGTTCGTCTCTTTGCTTGCCACATACTCTCTCGCTCTCTTCTCCTTCCACTCTGGTGAGGTCAGCTGCCATCCTGGGAGCTGTCCTGTGGAGAGGCCCATGTGGCAAGGATCTGAGGGCAGCCTCTGGCCAATAGCCAGCACTGAATTTAAGCCCTCAGTCCACCAACCTGTGAGGAACTAAATTCTGTCAATAACAACCACGTGAGTGAGGCTGGAAGTGGATCCTTCTCCATCAAACCTTGAGATGACAGCAGCCCAACACCTTGATTGCAGTCTGTGAGAGACTCTGAGCCTGAGGACCCCAGCAAGCCACTCACAGATTCCTGACCCACGGAAACAGAGACAATATGTGTTGTTTCAGCCACTAAGATATGGGCTAACTTGTTATGCGCTGTAGATAACAAATGCACTCCCTCCCTGACCTCTTGCCTCAGAAATACTAAGTCCCTTTGTCTTTGGCCTTCATTCATTCATTTGGTTCCCCTTGCCTCCCTGAGCCTCCTTCTCTCTCCTTTGTCAGCATCTCTTCCAGCCCCAGGTTGTAGCCTACTCCTGAACCTCTGGTCTCCACGCTCCCCGGAGAGCCCATCCCTTCGTGGCTGTGGTGTGAGTAGTGTCACACTGATGGCGCTGTTCCTCGAGTTATTCCCCACTCCACCCACTCCTCTAAATTCAGTTACACTTCTCCTCCGGCCCCAGAATACACATTTGATCTGGATGCTCCTAGAACAATGCAAATCAGTTGCTGCGTCCCTCCTCACCTGTTTTCAGTCAGCAATAGATGTTCCCTTTGTGTGTGTGTGTTTTGTTTTTTTTGAGACAAAGTCTTGCTCTGTCACCCAGACTGGAGTGCAGTGGCGCAACCTTGGCTTACTGCAACCTCTGCCTCCCAGGTTCAAGCGATTCTCCTGTCTCAGCCTCCCGAGTAGCTGGGACTACAGGCGCCTGTCACCACACCCGGCTAATTTTTTTTTTTGTATATTTAGTGGAGACGGGGTTTCACCACGTTGGACAGGCTGGTCTCGAACTCCTGACTTCAGGTGATCCACCCACCTTGGCCTCCCAAAGTGCTGGGATTACAGGCATGAGCCACTGCACCCGACCAGGTGTTCCCTTTGAAAGGTGGCTTATAGCTTCCCCAAACCCATTGCCAGAGCTAGGTGCAAATCTCCTGGCCTCCCTCCAATTCAGACTCAGCTTCTTATACATGACTTTCAAGGCATCAGATTATCAATGACCTCAAGTCTCCATCTATCCTAATGAAGCTGCCTGGTCTGTTTCTCATCTGTCATCCCGTGTGACTCTGGCAAATGGACTGCAGCTGAAATGCCAGCTGTGCCATATTATGCCTGTGTGCCCTGGTGCAGTTGCTTCACTCTCTGGCCTCAGTTTTCTAGGCTGTAGTTGGAAACTAGAAATCCCATGGATGTCCTTCAACAGGTGAATGGTTACACGCTGGCATAACCATACCATGAACTGTTAGCAATACAGAGGGGTGAACTAGTGACACATGCAACGATCTAGATTAATCTCCAGAGGGTTATGCTTGGTGAAAAGAGCCAGTTCCAAAAGGCTATATGCTGAATGAGTTAATTTCTTTTTTTTCTTTTCTTTTTCTTTTTTTTGAGATGGAGTCTCACTCTGTTGCCCAGGCTAGAGTGCAATAGCACGATCTTGGCTCGCTGCAACCACCGCCTCCCAGGTTCAAGTAATTCTCCTGCCTCAGCCTCCTGAGTAGCTGGGATTATAGGCGCCTGCCGCCACACCCGGCTAAAGTTTTTAATTTTTAGCAGAGACAGGGCTTCACCATGTTGGCCAGGCTGGTCTCAAACTCCTCACCTCAAGTGATCCACCCGCCTCAGTCTCCCAAAGTGCAGGGATTCCAGGCGTGAGGAACTGTGTCCGGCCTTGAATTAATTATTTTATTTATTTATTTTTTTTGAGATGGAGTCTCGCTCTGTCACCCAGGCTGGAGTGCAGTGACGTGATCCTGGCTCACTGCAAGCTCCACCTCCCGGGTTCATGCCATTCTCCTGCCTCGGCCTCCGAAGTAGCTGGGACTACAGGCGCACACCACCACATCTGTTTTTGTTTTTGTTTTTGTTTTGTATTTTTAGTAGAGACAGGGTTTCACTGTGTTAGCCAGGATGGTCTTGATCTCCTGACCTCGTGATCTGCCCGCCTCAGCCTCCCAAAGTGCTGGGATTACAGGCTTGAGTCACTGCGCCCGGCCGAATGAGTTCATTTCTATAACACTATTGAAATGATGAAAGTATAGCAAAAGAGAATACATTCGTCATTATAGCAAAAGAGAATACATTCGTCATTATTCAGGGTTAAGGGGCGGCCAGCTGGAGGGTGGCAGGAGGAATCCAGTGGTAATGGAAATGTTCACGTCACTGCCAGTATCTTGGCCGCGACAGCCCACTTCACTGTGAGATGGTATCATCGGGGAAACTGAGTAAGGGCACACCCGATATCTCTTTAGTGTTTCTCACAACTGCATGAGAATCTAAAATTATCTCCACAAATGTTTAACTTTAAAAATGACACCTCCGCCGGGCGCGGTGGCTCAAGCCTGTAATCCCAGCACTTTGGGAGGCCGAGACGGGCGAATCACGAGGTCAGGAGATCGAGACCATCCTGGCTAACACGGTGAAACCCCGTCTCTACTAAAAAATGCAAAAAAACTAGCCGGGCGATTTGGCGGGCGCCGGTAGTCCCAGCTACTTGGGAGGCTGAGGCAGGAGAATGGCGTAAACCCGGGAGGCGGAGCTTGCAGTGAGCCAAGATCCGGCCACTGCACTCCTGCCTGGGCGACAGAGCAAGACTCCGTCTCAAAATAAATAAATAAATAAATAAAATAAAAATAAAAATGACACCCCCTTTATTGAGTTATATGGAACTCAACTTATAAATTAGGAGGCACATTACCTAATAAAAAAATATGAATGAAAAAAAAACACCACTGCTTTATACTCACTAAAACATTTGCATCTGAAAGCACATGACCACAGGTTTCTAATCTTTCATTTTGAAACTAACGCACCCCACGGAAAGCTGGGTGGATGGTGAGATGTCTGGCTATGTTCCCTGAGACCATGCTCAGTGCCGATGAAGTGAGATCGGGTTCTGTAGATGGCAGCTCCTTCCCTCTTCCCTCTGGAGGAGCAGCATAAATGGGGGAGAACTTAGAGAGATGAAGGGAGGGTGCAGAGTTAGGGATGTATACGTATAAAGAGGTCATAAAATGTATAAAGAGGTTATAAAAATCAAGAGGAGAAAGACCACAGCCTGATAGATTAACAATCAAAAGAGATGAATGGAGAGTGGTCCATTGATACATGCTAATGGTCCTTAGACACATGGAAAAATGCTCAGACCCCTCATAATCAGAGAAATGCAAAAGAAAACATACAGCGAGAACCCAGTGCTCACCTATTACACAGGCAAAAATCCAAGAGTTTGACAACGAACTCAATGAACAAGGCTCTCTCATATATATTTCTGGTGGGAAGGCAAAATGTTATCTTCCTGGGGGTAATTTTTAATTTTGAAACAATCTCAAATTTACAGAAAATTTGCCAATATGGTACAAAGTACTTATTTCAAGGGGGAACCATTTGTGAAAAAACTGTCAACAGGATACCCTGTTACCCCCTCCCCGACAACTTTAGTGTATATTTCTTTCTTCCTTTTTTTTTTTTTTTTTGAGACAGAGTCTTGCTGTATCACCAGACTGGAAAGTGCAGTGGCCCAATCTCGGGTTACTGCAAGCTCTGCCTCCCAGGATCAAGCGATTCCCCTGCCTCAGCCTCCTGAGTGAGTAGATGGGACTACAGGCACTTGCCATCATGCCTGA